>NC_056736.1:800382646-800385146 GCF_019279795.1 Protopterus annectens | reverse complement strand
AAGATCTATGTAAAAATTTCCATGTATAAAGTCTCCAGACAATGGAAGACGTAGTTCTATAAGCAGATTCCAATATATATTGTTTATCTTGTTGATTTGATGGGTCCCCATTAATAGAAGTGAAATAATTCCAGTATGAATCTACACTGTAAAAAGTTTCTTGTCTGATAACTTTATGTATGTATGAAAGTTTACCTTTATCAGAAACTTTATGTTGTAAATTTAATATCAAGTAATCAATCAGTGTTGGAATAGATTCTTTAACAGTTATCAACATTAAATCTATTCTATTAATGAGATGTTGTCTAAAGGTCTGAACCTCTAACCAGCAAGTTTCTCTTAGATCAAATTCTTGTTTTAAGAAATCTAGATTTTTAACTTTATTATCAGATATCAACTGATACCAGTACTTTAGATCATTATCTATAGCTAAATGAGTTCCTTTAGATGTAGATGACAAAAGCATACCCTGAGTATACATTATGGGAAATACAATAAAATTCCATTCCCTATACTTAGGGTGCATGAATATAAAGTTACGATAACTAATAATAATATTTAATGGGTAACAAACCATATGTTTAGGTGTAATAGGTGAAGTACAAAATTCCTTTAGTAACCATAACATGGAGTTATTTACAATCATATTTTTATGTGTTAAGGAGATTTTCATGAAGTGTATACTAATTAGCTCCCAATAATCTTTCCATTTTATGACATATGACTGATCTATTAATAAAGTAATAACTTTTACAATAGAAGAGATAGTATATAAATTAAAGTCTGGAAAAGAAATACCCCTTGAGACCAGCTATTAGTATGTTTCTTTAATGCAATCCTAGGTCTATTAGGTGCCCATAAGAAATTTAACATTAGTGTGTTCAGTTTCTTGATAATTATTTTTGTAGGTGGAAGTATTATTGATTGTATTAAGTATAAAATCTTGGGGAATATTATCATTTTAATAACTGTAAGTCTCTCCTCCATAGTAAAAAACATATTATTCCAGGTATTAAAAAGATTTTGTATATTAAGAAAACAGGTATTATAATTATTATATATAATAGATTTAATATCTTTAGATAGTATTATACCTAAATAAGTTATCTGACCTGAATTGGGTACATATTTAGTAAAATCACTAATGAGAATATTTTTTGTGTATATATAGGTAGTATTTTAGTTTTTTCTTCATTGAATATTAAACCAGAAATACTTTTAAAATTCATCATGTTATCAAATAGAGACTGTATAGAAGAATTAGATCTTGCTGATGTAATTAGAACATCATCTGCAAAAAGTTGAATTTTGGATGTTGTATTTTCATCTATTTCAAAACCCTCTATGTCAGTACTGTTTCTGATCAAATTAGCCCAAGGCTCCATTACTAAAGTGAATAATAGTGGAGAAAGTGGACATCCTTGTTTTGTACCTTTAAGAATGGGTATTTTTGTGAAACATATGTTCCTACCTTAATATAAGCCAACGTTCCTTTGTATAAATGTTCAATTAGATTTACAAATGCATCCGAGAAGTTTGTGCACTTCATTAAGGTAAACAGATAGTCCCAACTTACCGAATCAAATGCTGAACTTATATCAAGACTAATAAGTGTTAAATCTTTCTTTTTCCTATTTGCAAAATCTATTAATGTTAAAGTTCTTCTTATATTATCAAAAGTATTTCTATTTACAATGAAGCCTGTCTGATCTATATCTAATGATTGTCTTCAATCTATCAGCAAAGATATTCATAAACATTTTATAATCAACATTAAGTAATGAGATGGGCCGATATGAAGAACATCTAGTTGGATCTTTATTAGGTTTTAAAATTGGTGAAATAAATGTATATTGCCAAGATGGGGGGGTTATTAACTCAGTTTGGGCCAAAATAAAAACCTTATGTATTAATGAATATGTATTTTTAGAAAGGATTTTATATATCTCTGGTATAATACCATCATTACCCGGTGCTTTATTTGATTTAAGCTTATTTATTTGTGTAATAACTTCTGTATATGAAATACCCTTGTCCAATAATTTAATCTGTTGTTTATTAAGCTTTTTATTCATATTTGTGGTTATAAACTCCTTTATTTTATCTTTAGGTTCCATGTTAATATTATTATGGTTAATTTTGTGAAAGTGATTTCTAAATTCATCTAGTATTTCTGGTATACTAGAAACATTCTTCTTTTCCTTAGAGAAAAGATTTCTTTGATATGGTTTTGTTTATTCAACCTTTTGTTTTATTTTTAAGTCTATGTAAGTATTTGGGGCTTATTGAATAAGACAAAACTTGTATTTCTCTAAAGTTATTTTAACTTTATGAGTTAAAATTTCTTTGTATTTCTCATTTAGTTTGTTTATTTCTTCAATAACTTTCTTGTCCATAATATTTTCTTTATTATTATGTTTATAAGAGTCTAATTTACTTTGAATATCTAACAATTCCTTATCCCAAGATTTCCTTTTATTATTATACCATCTGATACTTT
>NC_056736.1:800332646-800375146 GCF_019279795.1 Protopterus annectens | reverse complement strand
GTGTGTGTGTGGGGGGCACAGTGCCCCATATGACTCCTGTAAATTAAAGACAGCAACTCTGAGATTGCATCGTACTGGGGAAAGATTATGTCCCCAAACCATTAGTATAGTGATCTTACAGTAATATTGAAAGCTGTCAATTAACTGCCATTTCAATTATTTTAATTTTATCCATAACATATATATATATATATATATATATATATATATATATATATGTGTGTGTGTGTGTGTGTGTGTGTGTGTGTGTGTGTATATATATATATATATATATATATATATATATATATATATATATATATATATATATATATATGTATATATTGACAGATATAGATAGAGATACATATGTACATGCAACCTTGTTGGGAGACCTGTGATGTCATTAGCACCCTACTCAAAGTAGAAAAGCTTTAAAAAGGAAGAGGAAGCATTTTTTACAAGAGAAAATCTGTAAAATAAGGGCAGTGAGGGAATGAATGTCTCCTTAAAGTAAAAGCATAGAGTTTGTAAGGGGTCTATAAGTCTAAAGAGGCAATCATTCTTATGGGACCAGAGTATGTGAATATTGTACCATTAGTACCACATACTGGTCAGACTATGCAAGACAGGGAGATTGGAAATAGTTCAGTGGTGGAGTTGTGGGGAAAATAGTGCAACTCAACTTCATATGTTTCGGCTATGTGAATGAGTCAAGAAGAGATGAAATCAGTAACAGTTTATGGGAAGAATTGTTAGAAGGCTAATGATATGGATATGAGAATTTATGGGTTTAGGTAATAGTATAGACTGGAAAAATGAAAGATGAGTTAGTAGTCAGTATAAGATAGTATTACCCAAAGATTCAATAAAATCTGTGTAGGCTCCGTGTAGAGCCTACATGGAATGTACCCATGTAAACAGCCACGGTTCCTCCTCAGCAGCATGGCATGCATATTAATTATGATGCTCTGCTGAGGCAGATCACAGTAACATGGATATTGACTCCATGTAAGCAGTAGTGTAGAGGCTGTCCTGCAGTTGAGGATTGTCCAGGATATTCTTGGACAGGTGTTATGCACAGGATACAAATCCTTGTAATATACTCTGCTTTTGTATAAATATGTTTGAATTTTATTTATTTATTTTGTTTATTTTTTTATTTTTTTTTAATCCCTGCTTGCGCAGCTTAATGCTTAGCATTGCTGAGCTTTGCTTACACATACACAGCTGACACACGCCAGACATCTAAAAATAGAAACTGCTTGTAATTAATTTCTTTAATTTTTTTTTTAATACCTGTTTGTGCGGCGCGGTACTTATCAACGCTAACAGGCACCTTAGTAGTATATGTGAAGCTATATTGGTTTGCTCACTATCCAAGTAGCTAGACAGGTTGAGTCATGCCCTAAAGTGTAGTAGGTCCTGGGTTCAAGTCCTGAGTAGTCATACCTTTTTAAATTGAATGCCATGAAAATGTGTGAGGTGACCTAAAGGGTGGTTTAATACAAAAGCAAAATTGTTACATTTGGAAAAGTTGCACAATACTAAGCACCACTTAAACAGGTGAATGGCTATTCTTGTTTGTGCGTTGCTAAGCTCCACTTGCACGGTTGCGCAAATTTGCACGATGCTCATCTCTGCTAATATGGTTTGCTCAATGGTAAGCAATGTGGCACTTTCTTGAAAGTTACAGTGTGATGAGTAAGGGTGGGAATGCAGCCTATATTAAGGCCAATAGGCAGGAGGACTTCTACACCATTCATTGGAGCCAATAGTAGCCTGTTAATATGCCTGGCAATGTTGGTGAGGGAGCATGCTTTTGGCCACAGAGGTGGGGTGTGCAGGAGTCCAGAATGTTTGTTGAACTCCTGGTAAGCAACTATTAACCCCAGCTACTGCAGTGTGATTACCAGAGCTCAGAATGTAAAGCTGAAGCCTGGGATCAGTTGGCCAGGGATCTTACCAGTGCTACTGGTATCCCCTGCACTGATGAGCAGTGTCGTCAGCACTATGATGAGCTGAAGCAGAGGAAAAGGGGAACCTTGGACACCTGAGTCCAAGAAGTTTGGGCTGGGCAGACCCAACAGATATGTAAGTATGTTTGCTACTACTTTACTAATATGCAAGCTGATTTTGTGCAAAACTGGTATGCATAATGGTTGCTTCGCCCCCTGCACCCCACACCCCCCTACTTTAATATTCTCACTCCGAGATTGCACAAACATACACACAAGGCAAACTCACACCCACACATTACAGCCCCATACACACACACACACACACACACACACACACACACACACACACACACACACACACACACACACAGACACACACACACACGCACACACACACATGCACACACACACACCACAGTCACAACACACACTTACACACACTAAAGCCCCTCACAAACACACTTACACATACATACTTACCTAAACCACAACCCCAGAAGTGCTAACTCAAAATCCCTTAACATCGGGATTCTGAATTTCACGCTTCTGGTCTTTCGGTAATATGGGGTTTTGGCTACATGTTCTCCAGCTTTTGAAATTCAAGATTTCAAACGTTCGAGATTCAGTAGTGTTCATCATCTTCTTTCGGCTGTTCCTGTTAGGGGTCGCCACAGCAGATCACCTGTTTCCATTTCTTCCTGTCCTCTGCATCTTGCTCTGTCACACCAACCACCTGCATGTCCTCTCTCACCACATCCATAAACCTATCTTAGGCCTTCCTCTTTTCCTGTTACCTGGTAGATTCATCCTTAGCATTTTTTTCCCAATATACTGAGCATCCCTCCTCAGCACATGTCAAACCAATGTAATCATGCCTCTCTGGCTTTGTCTCCAAACCTTCCAACCTGGGCTGACCCTCTAATATACTTATTCCTAATCCTGTCCACCCTCGTCACACCCAGTGCAAATCTTAGCATCTTTAATTCTGCCACATCCAGCTCAAACTCCTGCCTTTTTGTCAATGCCACTGTCTCCAACCCATATAACATAGCTGGTCTCACTACTCTCTTGTAGACCTTCCCTTTCACTTTTACAGGTACTCGTCTGTCACAAATCACTCCTGACATTCTTCTCCACCCACTCCATCCTGCCTGTAGTCTCTTCTTCACCTCTCTTCCACACTCACCGTTACTCTGAACTATTGACCCCAAGTATTTAAACTCATCCACCTTCACCACCTCTACTCCTTGCATCCTCACCATTCCTCTATCCTCCCTCTCATTCACACACATATTCTGTCTTAGTCCTGCTGACCTTCATTCCTCTTCTCTCTAGAGCATATCTCCATCTCTCCAGGGTCTCCTCCACCTGTTCCCTACTCTCACTACAGATCACAATGTCATCTGCAAACATCATAGTTCACGGGGACTCCTGTCTGATCTCGTCTGTCAACCTGTCCATCACCATTGTAAATAAGAAAGGGCTCAGAGCTGATCCTTGATGTAACCCCACCTCCACCTTAAACACATCCATCACTCCCTCCGCAGACCTCACCATTGTCACACTACCCTCGTACATATCCTGTACCACTCTTACATACTTTTCTGACACTCCTGACTTCCTCATACAATACCACAACTCCTCTCTAGGCACCCTGTCATATGCTTTCTCTAAGTCTACAAAAACACAATGCAACTCCTTCCGACATTCTCTGTACTTCTCCATCAATACTCACAGAGCAAAAATCGCATCTGTAGTGCTCTTTCCTGGCATGAAACCATACTGCTGATCACTAATCATCACGTCCCTTCTTCACCTAGCTTCCACTACTCTTTCCCATAACTTCATGCTATGAATGATCAATTTAATCCCTCTGTAGTTACTACAGCTCTGCACAGTAGTGTTCCTCTCTCTCTCTCTCTATATATATATATATATATATATATATATATATATATATATATATATATATATATATATATATATATATATATATATATATATATATATATATATATATATATATGTGTGTGTGTGTGTGTGTGTGTGCGTGCATGTGTTTATATAGATTTTATATATATATATATATATATATATATATATATATATATATATATATATATATATACATAAGGAGAGTGAGATACAGAATATATATACATATATGTCTATATCTGTAGACATATCTATATATAACAAGTCATTGTGAGTGGGGAGCAACAGACTTTCACTCTGCTTAACTAAGCAACAGACATTCGCTCTGCTTAACTAAGTGTATGAGCATGCCCAGTGGGGGTTTTGCTAGTTATAGCCTGACTCCAGCTCACACCTACCTGCACTCCAGTCCAGCATTTGTGTGTTACACATAAAATATGACATCTGTCCCTGTTTCTGCACTGCTGCACATCACTGAACTTGGCTACGACTTTCTTCAGCTGTGTGATTTAATTAGTATGTCACAAAGGTTAATAATATTGCACCACACAAAAGACTGATGGTCTGTAAAACAAAAAATAATACTACCTGACATCCAAAATAAGTGTTTTATGTCTAGATTGGAACTCTGAACACCACTACACAAGCTAATTGCCCTAGTCCTTTGATCCACACAGGCTACTTTACAGAGAGCAAAAATTCATCACAAATTCAACTGCCGACATACGTATATAGCTATTCCTGCGCAAAGTAAGACATAGAATGTATGTCAATTTCTTTGTTACTGTTCATGAGGGACCTTTTATAAATTTACCCCATTTAGTTAGAACTATCAGTGTACAAGGAAGATTCAACTGTAATTCCACCAATTTAGTATATAGGTATGACTACCAGGAATCTTAGTACACATATAAAAGAACATTATTATGTCATTAGAACTAAAGATGATAAGAAATTGTGTTTAAACACTCTGTATTTTGTAGTTTATATAAAAAAATACTTTCAGTGTCTAATACAAAAAACAGAGTAGAGAGAAAATAGTCATTATGACAACTTAGACTGGGTGCTGACAGTTTCCCAGGGCTTAATGAGTCTATTAATATTAAATGTTTTTTATCAGATAGTAGATAGAATGTTGATATACAATTATATATATATATTTATATTTATACCTATTTATAAATGTATATTTTAATTTTATTTTCATTAATTGTGTTTAAATGTGTTTATTACACTATGTTATTATTATTTTCTGGTTGGTATACACTGTATGAATTTTATTTGAGAAGATGATTGATAATTAAGTAATTTAATTTGATTAAATTAATGGGAGGGACATGAGATTGAAAGTATGTAAGTATATAAGTCTGTGTAAAAATGCTTTTATTTGTATTTCTGAAGAAGTCATTTTACATTAATTCCTGGTTGGTGTTTTCCTCTGCTGTTCCAGTGTTTTGTTTTATTTGTTTTTTTTTTCACTGGTGGTCATTTTTATTAGTTTTTTTGTTACTGTCCTGACACTGCCTGGCATGCTGCTATACCACTGCTGAGTTTGTGTTACAGCAGTTTCAAGGGAACACCACTGAGATTGGGGGTTTTAGAACACCACCACTTGTTCTGCTGGGATACACAGTAGTCTGACTATCATGTCACCCCACTGTCTAGCATCTCCCTTGGCAGATCTACCAGTTCTCTGTTGCAGAAGGTCTGCATTTGTATTCCTTATATGGGGCCTCGGGAATACTCCTGGAAACATGTAGAGGAATAGGTATCTGTAATCCCATGTGGATGGAATTTCTGTGCAAGTAGCCCACTATATTTACTTGCATAATGTACCAGATAAATATATACAATGCCATATCATAATAATCTTTACGAGTACTGTGGAGAATATGGACTTACCTTGCAAATACAGCAGCTGGCACAATCGTAAATTGGGGCTGACTCTGTCTGATGCAAGCATTGCACAGCCAATACATGTGTAGGCACAGGATGTGTGGGTTGCCTGCCATTATTTTTAGTTTCTGTATGTGAGTAGGAGAAAGGTGTTAATCCCTACAGCCTTAGGTTGTCAATGAATGTGCTATGCGTTGCCTCTTAGCTAATGCCAAGGCATGCCGAGTATGCCTATGTCAGCCTAGAGGGGCATCACCAGGGGGTTTCTCCTCCAAGTCCTGCTGTGACTGTAGCTGCTGTGACCTAAACACTGGTTAGAGTTGCATATTCCTTCCTTTTTCTGCTCCTGCTGCAGCTATTTCCACAGGATCACATTGGGCAGCATAGCACATACTGTGAATATATGTGCACATGTGGCTGGAGAATATTGCAGAGCTCCACCAGATATATCTAGGCACTGGAACTGTAACTTCAGCAGCCCAGACACATGCTATGATGTTCCTAGTTTGTGCACGTGTCTCATTATGGCATTCTTCTGTGAGTATGTGTCCATTACTGATTGGTGTCATCATACATGATTCCAGGGCGTAGCCAGTATCCCCCTGTAAATGACCATGTGGGATGTCCCCCTAGAAAACATCTGGTACACCTGTGATGTTCACCAGATTGGGGAGTTGGTAATATTGCCAAGGCTTCCAACACACACATTCAGGATAATCCCCTGGGCATTGCACTTGAGATGGCAGTTGATGGAGTGGCACTCTTTTGGTTAATGTAGATTCTACCCTGCTCACTAGGTGGAGCCTTGATGTGTACATGGGTGTAATCTATGGCACCCAGCAAGTCAAAGTAGTGTTCTACATGGTAAAACTGTTGCATATTGCTGGCCCAGGCCTCAGGGGAGAGGAGAAAAGATATGGGCAGACTGGCATGTGGTAGCATAGCATCCAGGAACTGGTGGATTATCCTGGATGCAGATGCCTGTGAGACCCCATCAAGTCCCCAGGTGGTCTATGAAATGTAACTGTAGCTAGTATCCTTAGGGCTACACATATATTTTTTCCATTTGGATGGGTTCTCCTCTGTTGGCTCTGGCTCTGAGTTGAAGGTAGCAGAGCTCAGTTAGCTCTTGTAATATGTCCCTGTCTACCCTGTAGGGAATTACAATCTCCAGCTCATGTAGCTCCTGGAAGGTTATCCTGGACCTGAACACTCTTCTCCTTCTCAGCCTAGGGCTATTGTCAGCAGCACCAGCAGCATTGACTCAGCCTCTAGATTATGCAGATGTAGTATAGCCGCAGCAGCCCTGGCATTATCTCATCAGTTAAAATTTCCAAGTCAGTTCTCCAATGCTTCAGAGTATTGAGGGAGAAACTGATTGTAGGGTACATGCACACTTTATACAGGTCTGATGTAGGTCCACCATGTGTGACCGACTACTTATTATGCATTTCACTTGCCTAAATTGTAATTAACATCATTTAATGGCCCTACATTGGTGTCCAGCAAGCAGCTGTGTGCCACGTCACTCAGCATAGCTTATTAGCTTATTCACTCATAAAGAATCATCATTGTCAAGTGAACAGTCTGCCGCACATACACCGTAAGCTATGCACTGCACCACACAGCACAGGTTATACAAAAGTCGCAATAATTGTATATATCTGCTTTTAATAACTTGCTGCATATGTCATCACTGTAAAGTGGGTGGCCTGCTTTCTCGTGAATATGCTCAGCTATGCAGCACACCATGCAAACATGGGCACTGGGTATTAAAAACTTTCTAAAAGTAAAGGGACACACCTCCCTGCTGGCATCCACATCCAATGGTAATATCAACATACTGAAGGGGCCTTCATGGAAGGAATCTGCGAACATGGTTGCTACTTTTGCTGATTCAACAAATTCAACTCATCTGCATGCATATTCATGCTGACAGCCTGGTAGCTACATGGTTCATAGCTGTAAAACCTAAGCAACAGCAGCAATGCACCACTGTATAGACCTAACATGACATCCTATAATACATTTCTGACAAGTATTATAAAATATTTTTCTTTTTAATTTTGCAATTAGGTATGTTTGTGCACTGTGGTGCACAGGGCAAGCATGCCAAAATCATTAAAAAATAAAGGATTTATTTTTACATACTCCCTTGCATTTTCAGACATCAATGATGCATTTTTCACACATTACTGTATGTGATCTAACCAGTTCAGGAGAATTATATCCATATCTGTGGACTTTTATATCCCGTGATTCCGCAGACTCTCCTGCACATGGAAAATTTCTGTGTACACTATGGACATGGGCACAGGCTCTACATGGATGCTTTTCTGCTTGTTGGATCACTCCACCTTTGTCATTTACATAAAATTCACCTGCTTATGAGGTAATTTGCATTACATGGAACTTTACTTGTTTCCACGTGCTTGCGTGCCACTAAGCGGTGCTTACTGAATCTAAAACATTTTGCACTCATGTACACATCGTGCAGTGATGCGTACATGAAAAAAATCATGCAGGGCTTACTGAATTCCCTCTTTAGTGTTTGTACCCAAGTCTGTTTTAGCCAATGAAAGAAATGCAAGTAATTATGTAAGACTTCTTCTTCTTCTTCTTTCAGCTTTTCCCGGTTAGGGGTCGCCACAGTGGATCATCTGTCTGCTCATGATTGGCAGAGGAGTTTTACAGTGTCGAATTGCCAGCCTGGCTCCCAACCTTCCACAGAAGGCACACACATGCACACACTCACATGTTGGGCCAATTTAGAGTGTCCAATCCACCTATTGCATGTCTTTGGGATGTGTAAGACTAACTTGACAAATTACTTTTTGGAACTAAGATCAATATTGAAATATATGAAAATGAATCCTAATACAAACAACATTAAAAACAAATTGATAAAGTTTGTATCTTCCATCATGCTTCACATGTTTGAAATAATAATTGTATACATACGATGGTTGCATTCATTCAGTCTTAAATGTTGTTTCAGTCTAAATATATTATTCAAGGAATTATTTGTTCATTCTGGATATTATTTAATAAACTTTGCTCTGTGTCAGTTTAAAGTGCTTGACTTGAATGTTTATATGTTGTAAAATGTATTATGTATGCCTGAATCCAATAAAAATGGTTTCAACAAAAAATCTCCAATTTCCCACCAGATTGAATAATATATTTGGCCAGGATATTACAAATACTACCACCACCTTCATATAAACTAAGACCGTACATTCCCTGATCACATATCACTACCAAAATGTCATCCTTTCGTTCACAATTATTATCTACCAACTAATAATTTCAGTTACATCCACAGTCTACTCACAAGCCAACCTTCTCATTGCCTAAATACCTAAGGAAATTCAAAAGTGCATTTACTTCTGTGCAGCCACATTTGTCCGGGATCTATTACAACAATCTTAACCACTATATGGGTAAGTCTGTATGTATAGACATGTATGGTAGGCAATTCAAGAGCAAATTGTTATGGTAGAATTCCAGATAAGTAAATGTTATAATAAGTGGGAAAAAATATAGAGCTCATATAAAAAGTTTCTAAGCCCCCTAATCAGATGGAGGTTTATAAAGTACAGTTGTGTACACTTACCATAAATGTAGATGTTCGAGTGTATTCACCATTGCAATCATTATATTTGGGTAATGTGCTGGCAGGTTGCCCTCAGTCGGCCTGATTAACAAAGTCTTTGGTCCTGCATCAGTTGCTGTCCCTTCGTCCAAGACGTCAGGTCGTCAGTGGTATAAAACATGCAGCCGACACCATTACATCAGTTTTTCTTGCCCCAGATGTCAGGTGCCCCCCAAATGGGGAGCCAAATATTTAAGTAATTTAAAAACATAAAAATATACCTCTAAACAAATGCAAATACACCACAAAGGCTTTTAAGCATAGTAAAGGAAAGTAGAGGCATAGTAAGAGAAAAACAGGGAGTTGGAAGGAGGGTAACCAGAACTGCAACAGTGAATACACTCGAACATCTACATTTATGGTAAGTGAACACAACTGTACTATGTTCTTCGTGTTTCACTGTTGCAGTCATTACATTTGGGTAGATTCCCAAGGCTATGGTTGGGAGGATGGATTTATACAGCATTAAGACCAACTATAAGGCCCTGTGGGACAGCAGTGGCAAAGCCAGCTCTGGATTCAGAGAAGAAAGGTAAATGGTAATGTTTGGTGAATGTATGAACGGAGCTCCAGGTAGCAGCTTCTAGAATGTCTCTGGTAGGAACACCTCTGAGAAAGGCTGTAGAAGTAGATGCAGCTCTGGTGGAATGAGATCTGATCCCCTGGTGGATAGTTTTACCATGGTGCATATAGCAGAAACGAATACAATGGCTTATCCATTTGGAAATAGTCTGCTTTGAAATAGCCTTTCCCTCTGCCCCTGCAGCAAATGCCACCAGTAGTTGTTCAGATTTTCTTAGAGATTTTGTCCTGTTTAAGTAAAAACTAAGTTATCTGTGTACATCCAATGAATGCAGAATCCTCTCCCCCTTATTCTGTGGATTGGGAAAGACAGATGGCAAATGAATGGTCTGATTAAGAGCCACACTGGATACGACCTTAGGCATGAAGGATGAATTGGTTCTGAGAGTCACCCTGTCCGCATGAAAAATAATGAAAGGCTCCACTGCCATAAGAGCCTGTAATTCGAAAATCCTTCTAGCTGAAGTGACTGCTAAAAGGAAAGTTGTTTTCCAGGAGAGAAATTTTAAGTCTGCAGTAGCAGCTGGCTCGAAAGGAGGGAGAGTGAGTTTTTCCAATACAAAATTGAGGTCCCAGGCAGGGGTTGTAGCTCTCCTGGGTGGTCTTAAGTTTTTGGCCCCTCTGAGATACTGCTTTAGAAGAGGATGAGAGAAGAAGGGGAGGTTCTGTGTTGCAATGAGCTGAAATGGCTGAGGCATGGATTTTTATGGAAGAAAAGGACAGGCCCTTGTGAAGCATCTCAGTTAAGTATTGTAAAATCTGAGGAATATTGGGCAGAGCTGTGCTTATCCCTTGTGATTGATTCCAGGCACAGAATCGTTTCCATTTGTCAGCATAAGATTTTCTGGTACTAGGCCTTCTTGCTTCCAAAATGACATCCATCACAGGTTTGCTGAGGGATGCTAAGGGTGAATTTAGGTGATTAGCCACCCTGCAAGATTCAAAGTTTGGAGCTAAGTGTGCAGAATTTGGTTGTTCTGCTGAGACACTAAGTCAGGTGTATGAGGCAGGTGACACGGTGGAAGGTGTGACACATTGTGTAGAAGTGGGTATCAATGTTGGCAATGCCAGTCTGGAGCAATCAAAATCATTTTTGATTTGTCCTGTTTGACTTTTAGTAGAACTTTGGAGAGCAGGGGCAGAGGGGGAAAGGCATAGACTGATAGGTTTTTCAGCTGAATGATAGAGCATCTAATTTCCAGGCTTTTTTTGTAATGAGTTCTTGAGCAGAATTTGTCCAACTGATTGTTCTGGGGTGAGGCAAAAAGATCTATGTCTGGACTCCCCCATTTGCATGTCAACATGTTGAAAATCCATGGTTCCAGTTTCCATTCATGTGGGTCCATGAGATTTCTGTTTAGTTCATCTGCCATTGTATTCAGCTTTCATGGCAGGAATTGAGCTTGTAGCTGTATTTGATAGGTCAAGGCCATGTTCCACAATGCCATGGCTAGTCTGCAAAGGGGGTAGGAGTGTGTACCCCCTGCTTGTTTATGTATCACATAACTGTGGTGTTGTCTGTCTTTATCATTAATTGTCCTGGATGAAGGTAGTCCTTGAAGACTGTCAGTGGATTCTGTACAGCTAGCATCTCTTTTTGATTGGTATGAAGCTGCATTTGATTTGGGCTCCATTTGCCCTGAATGCACTTCCCTGCCAGATGAGCCCCCAAGCATAGTCTGATGCATCTGTAGTTAGGGTTTGGGCGGCAGGGGGTGGAATGAATGGCAGCCCCTTGTTTTGATGACAGGCCTCTGCCTACAATAGGAACTCTAGTTGCAGGCAAGGTATGATAGGAATCATTGTTTCCAGGCTGTGACAATGTTGACTCCATAAACTTTTTAAGTACCACTGAAGTTTCCTCATATGCAGTCTTGCATATGGAATTAGAAGAATGCAGGAGGCCATGAACCACAAGGCTTGCAGAATTTGTCTTGCAGATAGCAGGGTTTTTGTGGCCACCTGTTTGAAGTAAGTTACCAAATGAATTTGCTTTTCTGGCATAAGGAAAGCCATCTGGGCAGTTGTATTCAAGCTTGCACCCAGGAATGTAATTTTTTGAGAGGGTACCATTTGTGATTTCTTTTCATTTATGGTGTACCCTTGACAAGTTAGAACCTTTTTATACAAATGCCAGATGTTTTAGAAGAATGTCCTTGTTTTCTGCCTGAATTAAACAATCGTCCAGGTATGGATATATTTGAATATTTCTTTGCCTGCAAAATGCAATTACTGGAGCCAGGCATTTTGTGAAGACCCTGGGCACAGTAGATAAGCCAAAGGGCAGTGCAGAGAACCGGTAATGCAAGTAGCCTGCTTTGAAGCGGAGGTATCTTCTGCAAGATTCCCTGACTGGGACATGCAGGTAAGCCTCTTTTAAGTCTAGAGTTACCAACCAGCCATCTTTGCCTAGTATAGGAAGTAACTGTTGAAGAGTCAGCATCTTGAATTTTGGAATGTCCAGAAATGTGTTTAGAGTAGATAAGTCCAGAATTGAACGCCATAATTTGTCTTTTCTAGGTACCAGGAAAATTCTTGAATAGAAACCTTGTCCCTTTTCCTCTTCTGGTACTGGTTGAATAGCCCCCATGTTCATGATGGACAATACTTGTTTCTGGGCCTCTGCCCACTGATTTGTGGGCAGGTCTGGCCATCCGTTTGGGATTGGCAACATGTAGAAATGAAATCTGTATCCCTGGGATACTATATTTAAAACCCATTTGTCCTGGATTATAAGTTGCCAATTTCTTTCATGAAGTGCCAGTTTTCCCCCAAAGGGATGGCTAAAAGGTAAGTGCTTGGTAAGTGTAAAGGGAAGTCAATGAGACTGCTTACCATAGGGAGGTGTCTTGTTGTTTACATATTTGGAGGAGGAGGCACCCCATTTTTTGTTCTAAAAGTCCCTTGTGACTGAAACCTGGAGCCTTTGGAATGTCTGGGTTTGACTTGAGTGGCTCTCGAAGGAACTGGAAAGGACCAGTTCTTAGTAGGCTAGTGCCTACTAAATCTTGGCGGTTGCACTTGTAAGAAATCTTTCACAGTTTGCATAGATTTAGCTTTATCTTCCATCTTTTGTAAAACTTCTTCAGCCTTATTACCAAAGAGATGGTCCTGTTGTAAAGGAGCATCCAACAATTTTGCTTTAACGTAATCAGGCAAAGTTTGCTCTTTGAGCCAAGCATGCCTTTTTAGCACAGACCCAGTTACAGCAGCCTTGCAAGAAGCCTCCAAAGAATCAAAACAGCATTGCAAAGTATGTTTTCCAGCTTGTTCAGCTGAATGCAATAAATCCTGTAAATCTTTATTTTCCACACAGTCAGAAATTAACATAATTTTCTGATTAAGCAGTCCCATAATATGCTGTTGATATTTGAGCATATAAAATTGACAGTTTAAAGCCCTGATTGCCAAGGTTGCAGAAGTGTAAACCTTCTTACCACATCTATCCAGTGCCCTGGAATCTCTATCAGAAGGGGTAGGATTTTTAGCAGTAGAGGCCTTAATGCCCTTGGGACCCTGAGAAATGGTTTCAGGATCTGCAGTAGGATTTTTGAAAAGGAATTTGTGGGAGTCAGGAACCCTGTAGTATCTGTCTGGCTTACAAGGAGCCAGAGGCAGAGAATCAGGAGCCATATTAGATTCTAAAAAAACATCATCAACAATGTTTAGAACAGGAGGTATAGCCAAAGGCCTATGCTGAGGAAGAAGAAGAAAATCCCTAAGTCTCTTTTTAGATTCAGAGAAGTCCTGACTTTCCCAGTGGAAATGTTCCCTTAAGGTATGTAAAGTTTCCCCAAAAGAAAAATCCTCAGGAGGAGAAGGAGAAGGAATGGAATCTTCTGCATCTGAATCCTCATAAGTAGGTATAGTCAAATCCTGTTCATTAGAAGAGACAGAATAAACACAATCCTGTTCAGAAGATTCATAATCAATGTCTTGCCTAGGCCTTTTAGAAGGGGGGGGTGGTTGGCTACCTGATCAGAGTAATTAAATCTTCAGCCATTTTGATCATTTGTTTTTTAGGCATAGGGGCCTGCACACCTGGCCCAGGCATTGGTTTTTTAGACATAGATTTAGATTTTAGCCTTAGTTTTGAAGATGGCATCGGTCTAATATACAAATCTGTAGACCTGAAAGCACCCTCAGAAGCCTGTGCCTGCACAGCGGCTCTGGACCTATCTAAGGCAGAGACATCCGTAGGTTCCATTATTGAAGCATCATGCAGCATACCAGACTCCGGATGGGTCTCAGTAGAGGCCTACGAATCAGAAGTGGCAGTATCAGGGGCTGTAAAAGTGCCTCACTGAGTACCAGCGAACTGGCGACTGGCTTAGGAGAAGCATCATCATCAGTTTTGGACCTCGACAGCCTGTCTCTGTCTTTTTCTTTGTATTTTTTAGGTATTGCGATAGTTGGATTGCTAACAGACGACATTTCTGGATAATTAAAGTGTGATCCAAAATATAAGCAAAAATATACCGACATTTAATAGTGCATTGATTAAATTTAGCACAAAACTGACAGCAAGATACATTGTGGTTAGGGCCTAGGCAAGGAATACAGTACAAATGAAAATCCTTATGAGGTATTTGTTTCCCACAAGTAATGCAATACAATTTATGACATCGGTAAGGAGCAAGAAAAAGTTTCCTCAATGGGGTTCTGAAACTCGAAAACGAAAATTTCAGGAGTCAACCGACCGGCACTTGCGAACTGCTTCTGCTTCGGGCACCGTGCGGCAAGAAAGACTGATGTAATGGTATCGGCTGCATGTTTTATACCCCTGATGACCTGACGTCATGGAAGAAGGGACAGCAACTAACGCAGGACCCAAGACTTTGTTAATCAGGCCGACTGAGGGCGACCTGCCAGCAGATTACCCAAATGTAATGACTGCAACAGTGAAACACAAGAACATTCTGGAGTGTGGGTTTCTCACATATAGATCTGGGAGGAGTAAGTCTGAATATGAACTGTAGGTAGATAAATCTTTAAAGGATAATCACAGGACCATGTTCAACTACATCAGGAGTACTAGAGGTAATACCCAATACTTCTGTGAGCTGGAATTGAAAGATACAGCAATTTAACTAACCTGAGCGATCTTCTAGATTTGAAATGAGAAAATAATGTAGTCTTGATGTTGTAAAGATGAACTGTATGTCATAATTACTCTACTCAATGAGATAAGGAAGTAAAAGATTTATATAAAATAGCTGCCAAAATTAGAACTAACCCAAAAGTGTGAGGTACACTTATGATGGAGACTGTGGTATCACATAAATTGTTTTATTCTTTATTTCTCAAGATCTAGTACTTTTTTAGTTAATGCACATAAATTGTATTGCATTTACAGATGTAGTCTGTTTCTCATAGGATCATAGGATCATAGGCGGTTACTACGCTATTGGCCTTTGAGCCCTTACAAGCCTAACCAACAGTCTATCCCCAAAAAAGAAAAAAACCTTAGTCAGCACCTGTAACTCCTGTCAATGAGTGACAAAGGTAGAACCCCAGGGACAAACTTGCGGTTTACCATCCACTTAAGGTTGTGTATGAAGAGGGTCAGCAAGGTACTCTGTTTGACATATATGGGATGTCTATTCTAGAGATAGGGCAGGCATCTGAGAGACAAACCTTTCTCTCCATCAGGTTTTGTTGATGTTGCATATTAGATTTAAGCCTACCACGTGAGTAATGCACGAGGAGTTAGACTCACGGATCCGGATCAAGATCGAGTACATTCTGAGTCAGTGACCATAAATATATCTATATCTATCTGGGTCTACTTTTCTTCATAGAAATTACACTATTTTGAAGTATGACCCCCACTTCCGCAAAAGTGCACTTCAAGAAAAGTACACTTTCGCGAAAGGCGATTCACCGAAGCATGGTACACTGGGGATAAGGAAATATATCCTTTTCCCCACTGTAGTGCAATCTCAGAGTTAGGATATTTAAGTAGCAGGGGTGTGGGGGGGGGTGAAGGGGGGCTTGCCCCCCCCTGCAAAACTGTGTTTTTAATGTTTACTTTGTTTATTTTGTTAATTCAGTGAATTGGATTTCGCGAAAGTGCACTTTCGTTGAAGAGCACTTTTGCAGAAGTGGGGTAGTACTTTTTTTCAAAATAATGTAGTTTCGATGAAGAAAAGTCGACCCATCTATCTATATTTCTGTGTCTATATTTATATTTATATCTATATCCATCTATATGTATGCATGTTTCTAGACACTGTGAGATCTTCCTAAAAAGATCAAAGCACCAAAAAGTAATACAAGAACTGTGAACTTAGAATAATTAGAAAACATTGTCAGCATTAGTAACATGTTCCTGAGCAAAATATCAGAAATAAAAGAAAATGATTTTTAAATGTGGACTGTTTGGAGTTTTGGTATTTGTGCAAGATCAGTATATTACCATGGTTGGGGAATATGTCATTTCCCTAATATTGTTCAATTTTGAAATGTGCATATTTAATTAACATACAAATAAAGACTCCAAACTAGAATGGATACTTACTAATTATCCATCTTCTGCACAACAACTACCCAATACTCTAAGTGATCACTTCCCCACCTCTGTACTAAGATAAGACGTTAAACCCATAAAAACACCATCCCGCCAACAAATACGCTACTCTAAAAACTTCAAATCAGATGACTTTATAATAGCCTTAAACCACTGCAACTGGTCTTATCTTACTTATCTACCACTGGACATGGCAGTAGACCACTTTAACTCTACCTTTCTGGAAATACTTAATCAGCTAACCCCACTAGAGTAACTAGAGTTAAAACCAACTATGCACCCTGGCACTTCAAAACCATCCATCTACTCCTAAAAGAAAGGGATAAGGCCTGGGGCACCTGGCATTTCAATAAAACTAACTCAAATAGACAACTATTTCTTGAACTAAGAAATAAAGCTAAAGGACAAATCAAAAATGATTAAAAAACACTGCACCAACATCCAGACCAAACACAACTAAAATCCACAGAAATTCTGGGCCGCTATTAAAAAAATTCTACAATCAAGTAAAATCAGGACCCCATGCTCTAACATAAATGGTACCACTAACGACATAGCCACCCAATTCAATGACTACGTACTCAACACAGTTCTTAAACTGATTCCTCCTTCTTCCACCACTAGTCTTCAAAATCTATATAATCCCGCAAACAATCAAAACCTCTTTTCACTCAGACCACTCCCAACCAGTCTCATCTACAAATACCTGTCCAAACTAAAACCTACTACCCACAGCAAACTCCCAGCTGATTACCTATGGATTGCAACCAAAGCCATTGCCTACCCTGCTTCCATATTAATGAACAGATCCATAGCTGAGCAATCAATACCTTCCCTCTGAAAAATCTCTCACATAATTCTGTTGCGTAAAGGTGGCCCATCAAATGAATTAACCAACTACCGACCAATAGCCATATTATCCCCATTGTCAAAAATACTGGAAATATGTATACACTCTTAAATACTAAACAATCTCTTATCTAACAATTTTCTTGCCAAAACACAACACGGTTTCCACCCATGCTACAGCACTATCACCGCTCTCATCATTTTTACCAATACTGTCAATCAACAACAGAAACTAGGTAATATATATATCCCCATTGTCAAAAATATTGGAAATGTATACAGTCTCAGATACTAAACTATCTCTTATCTAACAACTTTCTTGCCAAAACACAACACGGTTTCCATCCATGCTACAGTACTATCACCGCTCTTATCAGTTTTATCAACACTGTCAATCAACAACAGAAGCTAGGTAATATAGCCTCCATGATCTTTCTAGACATGTCTAAGGCATTTGATATAGTCTCTCGAAACAAACTCCTAACTGTCCTCTCTGAACTCAACCTAGGTAAATCTGCTCTGCACTGGTTTAAAGACTATCTCTCCAACTGCCAGCAAGACATTAAATGGATGGACTCCCTATCTCCCCTCCTTCCAGTTACCTTAAGAGTACCACAGGGATCTATACTTGGACCTCTGCTTTTCATCATCTTCACTAATAACCTACACACAACCACTCATCAAGCAAACTTGATCCAATATGCAGATGACGGCACATTAATTTGCTCATCATCCTCTCTCCATACTCTTCAAGAAAAAAAAAAAAAACAGGAAGCCTTCACTGCTATAAAAACCTGGTTGTCATACTCCCAACTTATTCTAAATCTCAAAAAATACAACTTATGCTTTTCTATCCCTTCAGAGCTATAGAACTCACTCTCCCTTTTAGAATATCACCCATTGACAACACCCTCATCACCCCAGTGCTACAAGCAAACTACTTGGAACAATCATCGATCATAATCTTGAATTTAGTAAACATATAGCCCAAAACATAACTAAAGTTCATAAAAATGTTGGCATCCTTTATTGATGCAAAAACTACCTGAGCACAGACAGCAAAGCCATTATAGGTAGAACTCACTTACTCTCCACATTACTATATTCATCCCCTGTTCTAACCAACCTAAATAAAAACGACTTATGCAGATTAACCACCTGCTATAACAAAATAGCAAAATTTATTACCAACTCCTCCTATAGATCCCATCACTGTCAAGCCCTTAAACAATTAGATTGGCTTGAATTACCCAACTTACTAAACTTTAACCAACTTATCATGGGACACCAAATAGTCTACCACCCCAACAGCACACCAGCTCTGACTGGCCTACTCAAACCCTACAATAACAGCCGTCAACTAAGATCCACAAACAAAGCACTTCTAGAAATATCCAAAAGCAAATATACATCAGGAGATGCTCTATACTCAACTGCACTTGCAAAATGTGGAACTCCATCCCTCTTGAAATCAGAATGCAAGACAACAAATCTGATTTCAAAAATCAGCTAAAGTCCTACATAACCAATTCATGGTTATTATACAGCTGCCAAGAGTCAGACTAACTAAATTAGTAAATACCTATTCCTTTCTCATAACGTAGCCATAAGTGGCCTATTCTATGATAAAATATTCTACTTTCACCAGGCATGACACTTCAGTGTGTACCACTATCTCACTATAACAACCTGCATCCTACTTTATGGGTATTATATTAATGTTCTGTGCTATGACTATGTTGAATATATTTGTACTGAATGCTTGAAATATTTTTGTATCACAATTTTATAGAATATCATTGTATTGAATGTCTTGAATAATTTTGTATTGTGATTATATATGTGGAGCTTTTCTCCCCGGGCCTCCACTGAAAATGAGCAAATCCTGCCCAGTCGAACTGTCCTGGTAAACAAATGTAAAATAAAATAAAATAAATAATAGGGGAGGGGCAGGGTTCTTTGTCCAATGCAAAAATGATTTTTTTTCTTTTATTTTTTTTGCATGTCCTAAAATTTTGTTTGGAGCATGCAAATAATGTTGTTGACGTATTTTGTGTTGATTATTTTTCATGTCAACTTTGTTGTGTTTAGAGCTTTTTAGATAGCATATAGATAGATAGATAGATAGATAGATAGATAGATAGATAGATAGATAGATGATTATATCATGAAACATGATAGGCAAATTCAAAAAAGTGGTCTTTTTACAGTGAAGCTAAAAGGATAAAAAATAAAAAGTGCATTGATGTAGGGTATCTAGAATCCCTATTATACCTCTCAACTGTCCAAATTTTCACAGGATGTCAAGATGTCTGCATATATTTTTTTGTCTATTTATTATAACATTCGTGTTTTTTTGACAAATCCCTGAGGATTGAACTACCTAGATAAAGACATACATTTGAGATTCAGACTTCATATCATGCAGAAAATGCATATTAACACAAATCTTATTTTAACAACTTTCCAAATTTATAAAAGCAATATTTGAAATCTGTACCCATGTTTGGCCCTTTTCTCCCTATTATTTTAATCTTTGTCCAGATTTCTTTGGTTAAGAGGTTGAGAGGTATAAGTTATTCCCTGCACACCCCCTGCTAATTATATATACTGACTCTAACATTATATAACAGCAGGGATTGGGAAAATTCTTAGACTGTGATCTCACATGCAAATTAACAATCAGGCTGAAAAACAAGAAAAAAGATAATTCTCTGTTACAGACTATATATATTATGAGTTTAAGGAAGAACTTTTTAAACTATTTTATTACTGATTAATGCAGTTGCTTTTTGACAGCTATCATATATTGTTTCTTAAAAAAAACAGTGAAATGTGAGAAAGAGAAAGGGTATCCGAAATGAAAATCACAAATATATCAATATATCTGCCTATTAGTTCCTATTGGATAATAACAAAATAAACTTTAGAAAGTGCTACTTAAATGCTACAGGGACATCAGTATCCCATAGTTAATTCATAAAATGTTAAGTATCTACCTTTTGGCAACATATCCATCCTTAGTCAGGTAGCCTGTATAGTATGCATTACTTAGCTTACAGCATTTATTCATTACTGTGTGAACTGAATCAGTGTCTGTATAAATTATTAGTATTTTTCTGCTGTATTACAGTTTACAGCCACCAAATGATTAACAGTAATGCTTAAAGGCACACAGTATTCATTATGTTTTATTTTTCACACTTGATGCTGCTTTGTACATAGACTCTTACAAGGTAAATGTATTATGCAACAAGCAATATTGTGTGTAAAATTTAAGAACTTTCAAACAGAAATTAACCTAGCACTGATTCCTTGTAGCCCTAAAAAGGCATCATTCTGTTAGTGAGCTGCCATTAATTTATACATCCACAAAGCAATCTCTGTAGCTGTAATTGACTCACATCCCTAAACTGCTGTATAATCTTCTAAACTGATCCTTTGACCTGAGAGACCTTTCTGTTTTCTGTAATAAGCATTATAGTTTGGAAACAAATTGACATTGCTGTATTAGATCTAATCACAGATGGTTGCACTGCTATTGTAATTTAACTAACTTATCCAATCTATGTGCATCCAAACTGCTACATTTTAATAGTCTGATGTCTATTGTAAGCAATTTTTTTGAAGGCTGTGCAGCAGCATTCTTGCTGCTTTATTTTAAGAGCACGGTATGCAGCAAGCAAATGGATTATGTTTCATTAGCAATAGTCATGGAAGGATGAGTTTTCCTAACAATTTTGATTGTTATCAAAGTAGGATGGACATAAATTAATTCAGGTTGACTTTAAAATCGACATACCATGAATTAATGAGACAGTTCACTCCAACCTGACATCCTGAGATCACTTTGAAGTAGTGGCAGTTGTAGGAATGAGGAGGTTTTTGTCAGCTATCAGCTGGATGTCTTAGGAAACTCATTAATTATTACTAATTAGTTGTGTTTTATGGCTGCTGTACAAAATTCAAACCATTTAAACAGGTTCAGTATCTCTTCACTTTGCTACCTCACTGTAATTAAACTACTACATACTTATTTGTAATATTGAAGTCCAGCTGCTGTGTATTTTAGTTTATTGTTCACATGGGTCATCACACTACACTGTGATGTATCCATGTCTAAACTGGAATTGTTTTATTTTAGTGCTGTTTCTGTCCACAGATAATCTACTCCCCTGAAGGCTTTCTATCCAGTGCTGTTCGTGTAGTTTGACTATTAATGTTTTGGAAAAAAGATTACATCATGTGGATAGTCTGTGTGAACAAAGCACTAATATTCATTTCCGTACCTTTATCTGTCTTTACAAAACTGTCTGCAGGTATTAATCTGCTGAACTACTGCTTCTGGCTTCCATTCCAGAAGTTGCCACCTTGACATACAGCATCAACCATGGATCTGTCAGTTAATCATTCCACTGTGGCCTACCCACATTCCTCCCATCAAGCTTTCTACAAATGTTGTATATTTCGGTGCCCTAATGTCCTAGAATAACCAAGTCCATTAATTGAACTTAATTCTCGCATTCTCCACCATTTAATTAGTAATACTTTTGGTCATTACTTATTTTAATTTTACTATTCTCACCCTGAGATTTTTATTGCCACATTTTTGTTTTGCCTGACATCCATACTTCTGGATCATTCTATATGGCAGCTGTCAGTCTCCAGTGATCACGAGGGGACTTATCTTCACACTATCATTTCCTCTGCTTCTTCTTCTCTCTCTCCTGCAGATAAATTCTGAGCCACAGTTGACTGACTGTAATAACTCAAGTTTGAGTACTCCTTGTTTCACCATGAAATATTCTTTGAAATTTATTTGGGGTATTTAATAACCATGAACTCATCTCGTCAAATCTTGAAACTGTGTGTTATGTTTCAGCTATAATTAACTTTTTCCTTATGATTGTATGCTGACTAAGTCCACTTCCTCAGAAAACCTTGTATGATTAGTAAAAATATCATAGATGGTGTTGTTAATGGTCCGTCGATCTCTGGCTTACAGAAACCATCATCACTGCCTATCTGTGCACATGGTATAGGCATCCTGAGCAATTACTCCACACCATCATCTTTACTCACCTATTCCTGGGTTTCTTTTTCTTAAATACTGTCACTTGTCAACATGTTACCACTGCCAATCTATGAGATGTCACGCCAAGAATTTATTATCCTTCCTTTTATCTACCTTAATATTAATTTGCTTTTTGTGAACAGCAAGAAGCATTTGCTAACCATGACAGCTTACAAGTTCATGTTCTGGATATGGCTATGTATATGCTTAAAGTGCATAGCACAACACAAAGCATTTGGTAATCAACAGTGCTAATAAATGCACATTTTGGACTTGAAATGCCCTTCAGCTATACTAACATCATTTAACATCTCAAGGCGATAGCATGCACAGTAATTATACAAAAAAACTAGGATGGACAAGTGTCTCATTTCTCCAAATTATACCAAGAAAATCAGTATCTGCTTCTTTCACCCACAAAGATTAATATGCTCTAAAGTTTCATCTCTCATCTGACCAGACGTGCTGTTCATCATAACTCATATTCCTCCCACAGCAGTATCCTGCTCTCATTGGTTTAAGTATCATAGCATAAGAGGGATAATGGCCTGACTATGGCACTGGTGAAGCAAGTTCAATTAGCAGCTTGAATAACTCAGGCAATGGGAATGGGAATGGGAGGATGGTCATGCCCATTCTGCTGGGGAAGACACACCCCCAAACCGACCTCATAGTGGATCTCTAGTGATGGTTGTGGATATAATGGGGACACCATTCTTAAGGAGGCGGGGGCATGGGCGGAGTCTTTACAGAGCTGACACAACACACAAGCATGTGCCATTACACAACAACCCTTTGATCTTACAAGTACTCATATGGGGTGCAAAGACAGGATAAAAAGAAAACTACCCTTTAGCAGCAATATGACACTTCTTCAGGAGCCTCAGTCTACTCTCTGACTCCAAACATGGGTGGCAAAATTATTGGACCAAGGATGTGATAGATGAGGAGGGTCTCTGAGGGTAGATGACAGTCAGTTGCAAGGAGTGAAAAAAATCCCACTGACATAGACCCCCTCAATGGGATTAAAGTGAATACATTGTATCATCAAAAGTGTAAGTAGTGACATAGTTGAAATTCATATCTGAAAAAAAAAACTCTGCAAACTTCACATTATTTGTATTTCTGAAAGTTGTCTTAATCCAGTAGACAGTACATTAGAGTGCCTTCCTTCCAAGTGCACTTATTCAGCAAAAGAAAACATCTAAGTTTCTAGAGGGAGTTGTATTCAGATTCCCTCCATTCAAAAAAATGGCAAGAATCTAACACAACTCAAAAACTTGTTTTATGAATTAATTGTGTTTGTGTCATATTAAAACATGTTAATACTCCATAACTCTCTGGAACCATTAATACCTTTTAACATAGCCAAACCTTGCATGACTTTACACAGCTTTACACAGCTCACCACACATCTGCTTAAGGTGGGCAAATGCAGTGGGGCTATTCAAACTATAAATTAAATTATATTAAACAAATGCATATGATTATAACAAGAATAATACTACAGAGATCAAGTGAGTATATGCCAGTTTCCCTTCTATTTGTTACATTTTGCTGTCCCAAACTTCAGAAATCTTTCTGCAGGTAAATGTTAAGAATGAATAGTCATCTGTGAGTGGTCATGAATACCAACTTTGCAGAAATACAGTGGTCCCTACTCTGCATTAAAAAATAGTTTCTTAAAATATTCACTTAAAATGTTCTTGCACCAATGGTAACTCAGTACACTATCAGAATGAATCAGGTCATGTGCATCACTTATATCATAATAAAAAATAAAAACGGTAACATAAAATAAAAGCTGGAAAGTTCACTTGGCTACCAAGACTTCTCATGAAGAAAAATCACAGATTTCTGCACTGCTAATAAAAGTTCCCTGCATGAATGTGAAACGTTAACACTTATTTTGGCTCCAGGATCCCTACATTACTCTCCAAAGAAATTCTAACAGCTCATAAAATACCAGCTAAATATTTTCCAAACTTATACCTCCAAACCTAAGAAACGGTAATTCAGGCAAACATAGTATTGAAAGATTTAATGACTACTTCACAATAGTATACTCAGACCATAAAATAAAACTGCTCATCAGGAAAATCATATTCAAGCTCCCGGTGAAACACTAAGTCATTTCTGTCAACTCAACTGACCATAATACAATTAATAATCCACCTTACTGAATAAGAAGTGAAAAAAATAACTACCTCATCATAAGGACTGGATTATCACATCAAAATGTCTGTAATTAGTAGCAGGCACTGATATCAAACCCATTACATTGCCTTTAACACTTTTTTTATGGTTCTTTAAAGTTCTGTTTGAATGGTCTTTAGTCCTGTACACAGAGATGATGCTTTTTCAGTTTTACTAAGAAAACAAGCACAAATGGTAAATTAACAGGACAATGACCAAGTCAGTTTTGCACTCTGTTACCTGTCATAAGTTTATGATAACGTTGACCACTCTATTATTTAAACAATCATTTATTGTGACTATTAATTACACATAAATGCCATGGTTCCATTGATGTATTACTGATTGCATGCACAAATAAATATAATTTAGAAATTTTTCTGCTGCAATTCTTTATGGATCAGATATGAGATGGCATCTCCTTCATTTTATTTGTCAACAGCATGCAGATATACCAGCACACTAGAAAATTAACTGCAAGCATATCAGCTCTATCTGGGACTGTCATCACCTCTACAGTTAATGAATTATTGCATACATTCAATACCATTGATATGTGTCTAAATGAATGAGGTCTGAACTGTATTCCAACCAGGAATAAAATATAGTTTTCTTACTCTTTCTTACCTAACAAGCAAGCTGCAGATGAAAAACATTCATCAGACAAGGAATCTACTATCAATACTCATAGTGAGGTAAGAATTTACAAAGTTGAGATATATTGCTGAAAATAAGAATTAATTCAAATACATTTTATTACCACAACCTCTAGGAAATGTTTATAGATTTCCTCTAGGAAATGTTTATAGATTGAAAGATTTTACTTTATAGGTCATCATCACATATGACAATTGCCTCTATCATCTCTTCTGTTCTTTCATAAAAGACATACTGAATCATAGCATACCATTTTAAGAACTGGAAGAGAGCTATTTTTTACTATATTACTGAATATTTTGTTCTTCAAATTCATAAAAAGCATTAGTATCATTCAAAAACTTAGCAAGTATGAATTTCAAAACAACCAAATAGCATGCCTCTTAAAACACCATAAACCAGGGAGTTTTCTTCTTTCAGATGAAGTACTCAGAACTGGAATCTACCTTCACCTTCCTCCTAGCACTCCTGCACTTTTTTATCCTTCCCTTCTTCTTTCTACTTAGGCAGGACTAAAAATGCCTCTAGTGAAGGGAGATATAGAATCTTTCTAATGTTTAAATACATTTTATGATACTAAAAATGCATTATCTATTAATTTAGTAAAACTGCATTATGTATCGATTTTTCAAAGATTCTTTGTTCCTCACTGCAAATGATACATTGTTCTTAGATAGAAATATATGCTAGATTTAATTCTTAATAATGTTTAAGTGATTTTCTTTATATATTAGACTGATAATGCATTTATAGTTCTATTGGCACTATTTTTTGTATTATTTCATCATATATAATGCTTTTGTGATACCAATGTAATGCTCATCTTTGTTAATTGTAATCATGTCATGCTTTGTAACTTGCTTGTACTGGTGTATGCAACACTGCAAAACTTTACCTATCTCTACATCCATATGAGTATTTGATATATAGCTACAATACTTTATATATATATATATATATATATATATATATATATATATATATACTTTATATATATTTATATATAGATATATAATACTTTATATATATATATATATATATATATATATATATATATATATATATATATATATATATATATATATATATATATATATATATATATATATATATATATATATATATATATATATATATATATATATATATATATATATACTTTATATATATATATATATATATATATATATATGGATCCCTATCACAACACCGACATGCCACAAACCCGACACTCAAAACAACGACACCAAAACACCGAAAACGCACAAAACCGAAAACTCACAAAACCGAACACCATAACACCGACACCCAAAACACTGACACACAAAACGTAAACTACACATAACACACAACTATACATGCACTAACCCTAACCCAAACCCTAACCCTAAGGTCTGACACTATCGCACACTTACCCTACCGCACCTAACCCTAACTCACTTAACCCGCCACTAAACCTACATTCCGTCACTATCGCACACTTACCCTACCCGCACCCTAACCCTAACTCACTTAACCCGTCACTAAACCTAAAGTCCGTCACTACCACACACTCACCTTTCCCGCACCCTAACCCTAAATCCCACACTATCTCACACTTACCTGTCCACTCCCTAACGCTAAATCCCTCACTAGCACACACTTACCTGTCCACTCCCTAATGCTAAATCCCTCACTATCGCACACTTACCGACTCGCGCTCACACATTGCCCATGTCAGTGTTTCGGCTGTCAGGATTTCACATTGTCGATCATCTGTCTCGTCGGTATTCTCGTGTCGGTCTTCTTAGCCTCGGTGTTTCGGCGTGTTGATGAAGTCAAGGGGACCCATATATATATATATATATATATATATATATATATATATATATATATATATATATATAAAATACTTTATATATTTATATATAAATATACAATACTTTACTCTCTTTCTCTCTCTCTCTCTATATATATATATATATATATATATATATATATATATATATATATATATATATATATATATATATATATATATATATCAATAGACAGATAAAAATGTAGATAACTATTGTTTACAGAACTATGTTACTTTAGTTAATTAATCAAGTGTCTATTGTTTTTTGTGGAGGTTTTCTCCCCGAGTTTCCACTGAAAAAGGGCTCTGACCCAGCTGGACTAACCCGGTCAACAAATGTAAAATAAATAAATAAGTAATTAAGTAAGTATAAGTCAATTGATCTATAACACAAAATATCTAAACAAAAATGATCTAATACAAAAATCTAAATATACTTCTTTTAACCCAGCAGAACTCCAAAAACATACAAAACGTAAAAAAAAAAAAAGAGAGAGAGAGAGAGAGAGAGACAGAGAGAGATTTTTCAGCCCAGGATCCCAGTTATAATCTTTAGAACATTTTAGATTAAAACAGTGATATTTACACTAATAAACATACTCTGAGGGAGCAGTAAGGCTGATTAAGAGGGCAATGAGTGCATAAAAATAATGAAAGACAGCAACATGATAAGAGAAGAGTAAGAAAGACAAACATGGGATCATGCTGGAACAATGTACATCAGATCTAATGACAAGGTGAAAGATTAAAGAAAAAGACTAGAGTGAAATGGCAGCTGATGATGAAGTTGCATGCAGAGATGTGTAATGCCACAAAGGTAATCTCAGTTTTCTAAGAGTGTTAGAATAATCCCCCATTAAATAGGTTCATAGGTTCATAGGTTCATACTAGACTATCTGCCCTGGAGCAATTATAAGCCTAGCCTGATTCTGTATGGCTTACGCCACCCCTTGATTTGAGTATACTGTGCCCTTTTTAAGGTTTAGTTTACTTTGTCTCTGTCTAATAGTGACATGGGAGTAATCCCTGGGACAAACCTACGATCCCCCATCCACCTATCGAGATTCTTCTTGAAGAGATTCAGTGAGGTGCTCTGCCTCACATGAACTGGAATTCTATTCCAGAGCGAAGGGAGCCTCTGGGTTATGAACCTCTCCCTCCAGCAAGTTCTATTTATTTCTGTGCTGAGGTTCAAGTCCCTCGAGCATGTGGCTCTAAGGGATTTAGATTTACTGAGATGGAGCATGTCCATTAATTCTGGATTTGACATAGCTTTGTATGTCAGGCATAGATCGCCTCAAAGTAGGCGGTATGCAACTGAGTAGAGCTGGAGTTTTTTTAACTGAGCAGCATATGGCATCTGTTTGAGACCCTTGATCCTCTTGGTGAGATACTTTTGGGGTCTTTCTAATTGCTGCAGGTGTCGGGTAAGGTACATCCCAAAAGGGGCATTGTATTCTATGATGGGCCTGATGAGGGATGAATAAAGGGGCACGATTACCTCTCTTGATCTACATGTGAAACCCTTCATGATGAGGTGGGCTATGTAGAAGGTCTTTCTAACCACTTTGGCAATGTGGTTTTCAAAGGAGAAATTGCTATCAACTTGGGTCCCCAGGTCCCTAATAACTTTCTCTGTACTTAATGGGTTTCCGCCTATGTGGTAATTTGTGTGGACATTGTTTTTGCCAAAGGGTATGACTATACATTTTTTGGCATTTAGCTTAAAACCATGGCGCTGGCACCAGTTATCTGTCTCTGTGAGACCTTTTTGAAGGATGTTTGTGTCAGCTGGAGAGTCGATTATGGCGCCCAGTTTGCAGTCGTCTGCATACTTGGTGAGCCATAGTCATCCCATGTTTGCCTGTACCTCGGAAAAGTATATACAGAACAAGAGCGGTCCCAGGACAGAACCCTGTGGGATGCCACTTGTGACCGGTTTCGAGTCTGACATGGCTCCAGCAACTCTCACTCTGTGGGTTCTGTCTTTGAGCCAGTCTGTGACCCATCTTGTGACATAGGGGTTTATATTTAAGCTGGATAACTTATCTATGATGCCCGAGTGGGGTATTGTGTCAAATGCCTTTGCAAGGTCCAGATAGGCTGTGTGGACTACCTTCCCCTCATCTATGGCTTTGGTGACTGTTTTGAAGAAGTCATCCAGGTTCAAAAGGCAGGATCTGCCCTTGACAAAGCCGAACTGGGTAGGATCTAGTGTCTGTAGGTTCCCAATGTCTTTTTTTATGAGCTCCATGATGATCCTCTCCATAGCCTTGCAGACTAAGCTAGTCAGGCTTATGGGGCGATAGTTTCCAGGGTCCGTAGAGGCTCCACCTTTGTGGAGTGGGACCACTGTTGCTGTACGCCATTCTGTGGGCACATATCCTGTAGTGAGGCTGAGATTGTATAGCTGTTTTATTTGATGGTTCAGATGTACATGCTTTATAGTGATTTGTCAGGGAGAGTTAGAAGAATTATAGGTAAAGATAAAGATCTGAGGTTCCAGTGGCCATGGTGGCACAGTGGTTAGTGCTGTTGCTTTGCAGGAAGAAGTTCTCTGGTTTAATTCTTGGCTGTGGTCTCTTCTGTGCAGAGTCTACATGTCCTTCCTGTGGTCATATGGGTTTCTTCCAGGTGCTCTAGTTTACTTCCGCATTCCAAACACATGCAGTAGGTGGATTGGACACACTAAATTGGCTGTGAGTGTGTGGTTCAAATGAACTTCTTTGGCAGGTCTAGCCACCCAGCAGTATAAACTTTGGTTCGAGATGATTGCCACTGCTGAGATGACACACTGACCCCATGTGCAAAAATGGGAAAAGGGGTTGTGGATGGATGGACAAAGGTCTGAGGTTTGGCTTTTTGACTACAGATGGCAGGCTGAAGAATTCTTATGTGTGTATGCCATTTCATGAGCCTGAGCAGTGTTGAACAGATATTTTTCTAAATGTGATGGTGCACAAAGAGAAGTTAATTGCTTCTTATCTGATGTGAGATATCCAAAAAAATGTTGTGAGGTACTAGATAACTGTGGTTAGCCTTACTGGGGGGCAGCCAATACACTGTATGGTAATTGTCTAACATATTGAAGGACAAAAACAGGGGACTGTAGAGATTAACATATAGGAACCAGGTTTTGCATCATTTTACTCAGTAGAATGCATTTTTGACTCTATAATGCTAGTCTGTAAGTTCTAGGTTTTATTATCAGGTTTTGCAGTAAATATTCATATTTTCATTTGTGTGTGTGTGTGTGTGTGTGTGTGTGTGTGTGTGTGTGTGTGTGTGTGTGTGTGCGTATGAATCATATGATATTTATTGGTGTCTACCAATTATGTGTTGCAGCCCTTTTAAGACCTACAGAAAATATGTCCTTAGTTGTAGATGCATTAATGAAGACTCTGCATTTGTGAGCCAGGACTCTCAGAGGGAGAAATTTCTGTGAAGTTTCCTATGGCATTCACCAATGGAACAAATGTAATATCATCAGTTTCCTGGAATATAAATGATGGCTGTTGTATTTTTTTTTTTTTTATTTGGATAATGGTTATGGAAAAATAAAACAGTCTTAAGTAAGCATGAACTCTGTAGCATTTTACTTAGGACTGCAGTATGTGAAGCAATATGATTTTCTGAACTCACGGCATGAAGACCAAGTTCTGTAGTCTTGTTAATAATCGTTAATGATTTTCTGTATTATATACCTTTTGCAAACAGAGCTGGTGGCATGAAGGGATAAAGAGACCTGACTATGGCCCAAGCAACCTTAGTTTGAGTAGAATCTTAGGTATATAATGGCACAGGCAAGGATAGTTAGGCATGCCCATCTAGAGGGATGGATTGGTGGGCATTGGTGTGGACATTCCTCTGCTCCAGGAAATGAACTGATGTATGTTGGATGATGGAGAAAGGTGGTAATGGGAGCCGGATTAAGGTTGGTGAACATACAACCACCCGTTCCAGTGACACCAGCCTTTCATTAGTTGATGTGGCCACCAGGGATGGGGTTAGGCACAAACTATTAGGATGACAGAAAGGGCACAAACATTACAATTTCTGCCTGGATAAAAGTGTACTCCAGAGTTGTCTCTTCTTGAGGGGGTCTGGTGGATTCCTAACCCTGGGCAATGAATGGGTTCAAATCCATTGGGTGGGGAATTGATAGCTAACTGCCACTGGGGATAAAGTTATAGAAAAAAATGTCATGCAAAAATCCAAGATCATCACACTTGTTATTAAGATCTAATCTTAGAGGGACATAATGAAGAGCTGTGCATATTCCATGGTGCATCTCAAACAGTGGTGTGTACCTGAAACTAAATTATTTTACCTTAGCTGAAATATGGATGAAGAGTAAATAATTTACTCCAGCATTTCTGGACAGAATAGTAAAGAAATATATAGGTCTGGAGTAGTATAATGAAGGAATCAGGCCATGTTAATGTGTGGTGTGACTCAAGGTCATCTTCCACTGTTGTGTTAAGTGTGATTCCTTTATACTTCCTGTGATGACCCCTCTCTAGAAAAGGATCCTGAATCCTCTTCTTTAACACTGGAGAGGGACATTCATTTGGAACAAGAAAATGGATACACCCAGTATTTCCAGATGCAGATCTCTGTATGAAGCACAATTTCCCTTAAGAACACACAGGGAACACACTCAGTCCAGGGTCTGGATGTCTCCCTCCAGGTCATTAATAAGACTCCCTGCTGGCACAGCTATAGACTTGAATCCTCAGTTGAGTGTCTAAAACCAGTGCTTCATGTCCTTGCTTCAAGCAGCTGACATGCACGGTCTTTGAGATTTGATTTTCACACTCTCTCACACACACACACACACACACACACACACACACACACACACACACACACACACACACACACACACACACACACACACACACCTGAGAAAAGCTGGCACAGATTTACTAGCTATAATTCCATCTGCCCAGTCTATAAGGTAGTTACATTGTCACCAGAGACTCCAAAGCCAGCTGCTCTAAGGCTTTTACAAGGGTACCCAATTATACTGAGTGAAATTAATATTAATATAAATGATAGTGTTTGACCAATGCAGTGAGGCTTTTAGGAGTGGCCACAGATTCACCAAATAAATATAAGTACTCTCAAAGGTTAAAAAATCCTCTAAAGGACTAGACACAATGAAACATTTAAATATATTTAATAATAAATAATAAAAGAACATGAAAATATGGGATATATATTTAAAATAAACACCAGAGTTTCAGTCGCAGCTAATATTAAAATAATACAGATGAATAGATTCACAAAGATACAGGAAAAACAGTACTTAACTGCTCTCACTATATTTCCTGACTGATTTAAAGAAATACTATTCCCTAATTCACTTACTAGAGCATGGCAAGATGAAGTAGGTGAGGGATCCTTCTATGTCAAGTTTCAAAAACAGAGTGCTCTGAGACTTCAGTCTCATCTAGTATTAAAACATTATTACAGAGCTGGCTTACATAATGAGATCACACACATCTGGTCATATGACTTCTGGTTCCTTTCACCAGAAACTGCTAGGATTTAGCACGTGTGTCAATAATACACACACATAGAGCTTTAATAAGCTCTGTTATAGCATCTGGAAGCCATAATACCATTTCAACACTTCCACCATTCCAGAGTAGCAATTACTTCACTGCTCACTGCTACGGACAATACAACAAGGATTCCTAGTCCTTGTTTTCACAGACATTCTGTCTCTGGCTGCAATCAAAACTGTAAGATATAATGTTATGGCCTACCAGGTAATTTAATTTCAAACTATTTTTCAAAGTTAGCAAGACTGAGATTAACCTCTTCTCTTACAGCATTCTCTGTTAAAACATATATATTTAATCAATTACAATACAGCCAGGACCCACTGTTGGTACTTTTTTTAAACACAAACAACTTTACAAATACATTTTTCAACACAAGCATCTGTACAAATCAGTGTGATATACAAATGACATATAATTGTTTACAAAACTCCAGCTAGCTATGCTGACATATGTTACACATCCCCTGCTGTACTTCTAATAGAGTTGACAATACCTCACATTGTCATACTTCCAAACATTCCACTCCAGCAGTTTAGAGCCAAGGATAATAAAATAGGTTCATAGGTTCATAGGCAGGTACTAGGCTATCTGCCCGAAGGCATTTATAAGCCTAGCCAGAATGTGTTGGCTTTTGCCGCCCCCTTATATTAGCTCCCTGTGCCTCTGTCCAGCAGAGCCATTGAAGTGATCCCTTGGGTAAACTTTCTGTTTCCCATCCACTCGTCAAGGTTTCTCTTGAAGAGGGTTAGCAAGGAGCTCTGCCTAATGTAGATTGGAATCTTGTTCCAGAGCATGGGAAGTCTCTGGGACAGGAATATATCTCTCCAACACGTCCTATTTATTGTTGTGGCGAGGTTTAGATCCCTGGAGCATGTGGCTTGAGGGGATATGGTTTTCTTTAGGTGGAGCATGTTCATCAATTCTGGGTTGGACATGGCCTTGTATGTCAGGCAGAGATCACCTCTGAGTAGGTGGTGTGCAACCAAGTACAGCTGGAGTTTCTTCAGTCGAGCTGCATAGGGCATCTGCTTGAAGCCAGTGATCCTCTTGGTGAGGAACTTATGGTCTTTCCAGTTGTTGCAGGTGGGGCATTGTACTCTATGATGGGTCTGATGAGTGAAGCGTAGAGGGGCCCAATGACCTCTTTCGGTCTGGATGCAAACCCTTTTATGATTAAGTGGGCCACATAGAAGGATTTCTAACCACTTTGGCAATGTGATTATCAAAGGAGAGGTTACTATCTACTTGGGTCCCCAGATCCCTTATTACGTCTTCCGTATTTAGGGGGTTACCACCTATGTGGTAGCTTGTGGGTACATTGTTTTTTCCAAAGGGGATGACTATGCACTTTTTGGCATTTAGCTTGAGACCATGGTTTTGACACCAGATATCTGTCTCAGTGAGACCCTTTTGGAGGATATCTGTGTCAGCCAGAGAGTCAATTATAGCCCCTAGTTTGCAGTCGTCTGCGAACTTGGTGAGCCATAGTCCTCCTGTGCTTGCCTGTACCTCTGAAAAGTATATGCCGAACAGAAGGGTCCTAGGACTGAGCCCTGGGGAATGCCACTTGTAACAGGTTTAGAGTCAGACCTAGCTCCTGCAACTCTTACCATGTGGGTTTTGTCTGTGAGCCAGTTGGCAACCCATTTCATGGTGTAGGGGTTTATGTTCAGGCTGGTGAGCTTGTCTATAATACATGAGTGGGGAATAGTGTTGAAGGCCTTTGCGAGGTCTAGGTAGGCTGTTTGGACCACCTTTCCCTCATCTATAGCCTTGGTAACTGTTTCAAAGAAGTCCACCAGGTTAAGGAGGCATGATCTGCCCTTAACAAAGCCGAACTGGGTTGGGTCCAGTGTTTGGAGGTTTCCAATGTCTTTGTTAATCAGATCCATGATGATGCGCTCCATAGCTTTGCAGACCAAGCTAGTCAGGCTTATAGGGCGATAGTTCCCGGGGTCCGTTGTGGCTCCACCTTTGTGAAGCAGAATAACCATTGCTGTGCTCCACTCTGTGGGCATGTAGCCTGTGGAGAGGCTGAGTTTAAATGGTGTGTTTAGGTGAGGGGTTAGTTCATCTTTGAGCTTATGTAGGACGCAGCCTGGGACACCGTCTGGTCCCATTGATGCTGTGTTTTTGGATTTGGAAAGGGCTGTTTTAACCTGAGTGTCTCTGATTTCAGGGGCACTACATTCATCTGGTATAGTTGTGGACCCTTTTGGGGATGAGAAGGGGGTGAAGTTTGCACTGAACCTGTCTGCCAGGATGTTGGCTATATCGGTCGGTTCAGTGTATTTTGTGCCATTCTGCACTAACCCCAAGCAGATCTGAGAATTGCCACTTAGATTCCTGACATAGCTAAAGAATGCCTTGCAGTTATCTTTGGAGTCCATGGCAATTTTTCTTTCGAAGCTAGCCTTGGATGATTTTATGAAGGAATGTAGTTTCTTTCTGATACTGATCAGGGATGTCTTCCCTTCTTGGGATTTTACTCTTTTCTCTACTAGTTTCCTCCTATTGTATAGCTTGTTTATGGCAGGGGTCCACCAGACTGGTTTTCTTTTCTTGGAAGAGTGCATCTTGGTTTTGTTTGGGATAGCATGGTCCATGCATTCTTGTAGGTGCCCGTAGAGTGCATTAGTAAAGGATTTTGCAGCTTGGACAGCATTATCCTTTAGCATGGGGGTTTTGAAACTTCACATCTCGGTCTTAATTAACGTGAAGTTTGCTTTTGAAAAGTTTTTCACTGTGGTTTCTTTGACCAGGGGTGGTGGCAGAATGTGGATATCCAGAGTGATTAGTTTATGGTCAGATCTAACCAGCGGGCGGTTAACCTCCGGTGTGGAACACCAGTCACCCATGTTGGTAATGACCAGGTCCAATATATTGTTATCTCTGGTGGGGGTGTTAACCAGTTGATCCAGGGTGTTTGAGTTTATAAATTCTCAGAAATGTTGGGCCAGAGAGTTCGTACTTGATTAGTTCTGCCAGCTAATGTTTGGATAATTGAAATCACCCAATATCAGGGTGTTTGGTAGGACCTTTATGTTTCCCAGTGTTTCCAGGAATGTGGAGTGGGGGTTCTGGGACATAGTGGGTGATGTGTAGCAAGCTATAATTTGAATAGCAGTTTTGCCCGTTGTTAGTTGCACGTGGATGATCTCTGAAGCATTGTTCTGTGCCACTAACCTGGATGTGTGGGTATCCTTGATGAATATGGATATTCCCCCGCCTTTTGTATTGCAGTCCACGTTTTGTGGCCGAAATGTATGGTATGAGTTGTAGCCTGGTAGTGCTGGGGTGCTCTCTGGAGCCTTAAACCAGGTTTCTGTTACTGCACATATATCGATTTTCTCCATAAGGAGGAGTGCCTCGAGTGCGTGCATTTTGAGGTTTAGACTTCTGGCATTGAGCAGAATTACCCTCAGTTTTTTGTTACTTGTGCTATTTATGGTGGTGAGTTTGTCTTTTGAGCCTTGCCTAAAAAGGCACTATGGGGGTGGCAAGCCTTGGCCAGTATTCGAAAGCCTAAGGGTGACAGGTGCAAGCCGTCTCTAGCAAAGCAGCATGGCATCCCAGGCTGACAGACTCTGGATCCTCTTTGAATGACACCAGAAGCTTAGCCAATTATTGAAATTGATCATTTTTTCTCTATACCATGGTATCATTCTTGGTGAGGGCAGGATGCTACTCAGGGTCAGAGTCATACTAGCCTGGGCTATGTGATCAGAGAGCTCCTCCATGTCTCTTTGCCTGTAGTCCAGGGAGGTATGGCTCAGGTCATTCACACCAACATGGACAATGCAGAGTCATATTTGTACTTGTTCTGGAGTGACCTGAGTGCTTGTGTTATGTGGCGGATCCTAGCACCCGACAGGCAATTAACAGTAACCTTCTCCTTGTTCAGCCTAGTGAGTGGGACATCAGTGTGCCTGACTATAGAGTCACCTATTACTAGTGTGTTGGGTATGTTATTTTGCCTTAAGGGCTGTGATTGTGTGGCACACTGGTTTTGTGAAGTATGTGTTTCATGGTTTGTGTTAGGGGGTGGAGGTTGCTTGGATGTCTACTTTGGACGCCTCTGTTGCATTTGCAGATTTGTATTTAGAGCCTCCAAATATGTTTTTGTGTATTTATGTGTGTTTTTTGCCAGTGCTGGTTTCATAGGTCTATGTGAGACTGGTGGTGTGATGCAGGTAATTCCCTTCTCCTCTTGACTGCCTGGTCCAGTCTTGGGTTGAGAGAGCTTAGCCTCCAGTTTGGCTGTATAATTGCATCTCTCGCATGTATTAGTGTTTGGTGGAAGGAGGAGAGGGTTGTCTGTGTACATGAGGCAATTGTAACATTGCCTAAAAATGCCCAGATTCACCATTTGGACTGGAGAGTACACCTGAAACTGCCCTTTGGACATGCCTGGATAGGTACAGTGAACTGTTTTACTGATTGGCTGGTAAGGTCGAATAGAGAGCCTTGTCCTTTTCTACAGTATAGGTGGGTCTAGTGCTAAGGTTTATTAGTGCTTGCTATGAGTTTTGGGCAAGTGCAGGGATGAGAAGTGAATGACGTGAGTGCTTAAGTTGAAAGTTTGTCTAGTTCCAAGGGAAAATTGAAGTGTAAGGCTAACACCTTGACCATTATGCCAACCTCCCAACCCCAAAATACAAGGTAAACTTGTATACAGCAGCTAAGTGAGGACATTCCATACTAGATAAAGATTTATTGGAAAGAGTATAATTGTACATGCTGTGCTGTGTTATTTAAAATGTGGGTTTTGGTTGCTGCTTTACTGAAAATTATGCCCTTGAAAGACTTGTTGAAGAGTTTGGCTATTTGTTCAGATTTCTTTTCTGGTTTGGGCTTAGGGGTGCTTTATTAGTAGTATTAAAATATGACACTGTTACAGTCCAGAATGCTTCAGTAGTGTACTCACTGGGTGGAGGTTTCCATATTCTCATTAATTGCTATTCTGTTTATTTGTTTGCTTGTTTGTTTGTTTGTTTGTTTGTTTGTTTGTTTGTTTGTTGACAGCTTAATCTGCTTGAAAGTTATTACTGGTTTTGGATGCATGGTACATGTTTCACAGCACTACATTGTACATCACAGACCAGCTTTCTTTTTAATGTTATCCAGGGACAGGGCAGAATGTCAGCCCTTAGCTTTCTCCATAGGGAACCCACATTTATGATGCCAAACAGAATGGTGTTAAAGCAGTCTGTGAATCTTCAAACAAGATCATACTCTTGACATATTACCTGTGAGTGGAGAAAAGAAGGAATAGGAAAAGATATAGCTGTAGTTCAAATTTATTTTTAGTCATAGTAAAGATACACTTTTTTGGTCAATAGATTAATTCTGTGACCCACACAATAATATTGGACACTTAAAACATATGTTCCATGTAATGTTTGTTTGGGAAAAATGCTCAAGTTTAACATGCATTCACAAACAGATGCTTTCCATTTACCATGAATGTCAATCCAGTGCAGATTTTTGACAAATCGCTGCTTGAAAATGTCAAGTTGTTTTAGTAACACAGAAAGAAAGAGAAGGCAATGACATCAAATGATATTTGTAGGGTATTCTTTTTTATCTTCTGTTCTGTATCCATGGAGTTTGTCACATGTAATTCACAGCTCAGAAAGGAAAGCCAGGGATCAGGACATACGCACTCTTTCTCATACTAATGCATAAGTAACAAGTTCTTGTTTACTTTCTGACTAGCAGCTGCTGTGACAAATATGACTGATTTAAAAAAGTCTTATGTTGCAGTTCACCACATTTGTCATAATACAGCTGCCTTTTTCTTTTATTCTCCCGTAAAATATGGTGAGTTCATTCAAGCAGTAATTCAGCAAATTTCAGCACAAGGACTCTTTCATAGTAGTAGATTGTGTGGGAAAGACCAAATGGCATATTATGGGCAGGATAACTGAAATCATATTGTTAAAATGTAATAATTATGTGCAAACATACAGATCTCAAATGGCATACAGACATTTGCAGTGCAGAACTTTGGTAATAATAGAAATTGAAGTTCTTTAAAGCTATTGTCTATTGAGTAGATGGCTGAGTCAGTGAATTAGAGATGTCTGCATCAGATACATATTTTCAAACACTGCATAGCAATATACAGATGACTAGCAAAGTTTAAGAGTATGCCCACCTTCACCCAAAATACATTCAAGAGAAAAATATAAATGTTAAGTTTTATCAATACAGAACAGTATAATATTTAATACAAGAACTCATGTGAGACATCTGTCTGCTATATGTAGAACAAAAGAATGTGATGAAGGATAAACTAGGGGCAGTCTCAAATTACTGTAAACAGCAGAAAATAACTGAACATGTTTTTATACATACCAAGCTAAAGGAATGAGCTGACATACTCCTGTTAAAGTACAAAATAATTTGTGGCAGGCAGATACCAAGCACATGGAAGGTTTCATTCAACCAACTATGCATACAACTGGGGGAATAAAGATGGAAGACTGAGATATAACCTGAGTTTGAATCAATTAATAGGAACATTTATTTTCTTCATCATCAGAGGTTAAGAAAATGATCTTGCAGAAAGCAGTCTGACAGATTAAAAAAGTACAGGAACTGCTGTGATCCAATCCACCTATTTCAAAGATTCCTTGTTATTTCTGATGACATTTGCTCTATTTACACTGTAAATAAAAATAAAGAAAAGACAATAAACAAGTAGCCTATCACTTTGCATATTATGATACAGAGCATGACAGAGCAGTGGAAGCCAAAGACCTGGTGCAGTATTACTGAGGATAGATATGTTCATAAGAAATTTTTAAAGATATCCAGCTCTTTAAAGGTACTGACATGTTCAAGGTGATGTAAGATGGCATTGAAGAAGCAGAGTCAGAAGTCTTGTGCAAACTGCTGTTGATTGGTGAATAGTATGGCCTTTATTTTACTGTAGCTGAGATGCAATCAGAATGTTAAATACTTTCTTTATTCTTCCAAATCTCACAAATATTTGCTTGCTTGATATCAAGTTGTCTGAACTATATTTACTTGAGTTGCATTTTCCTTACCAAATGTTAACTTGCAATATATCATAGCAATATAAAAAGAAACAGTATGGAATTTAGCTTTTCCTGAGGTCAACAAGTAGCAAAACAAAAGTCATCATTATTTACATGCCTTAATAATTATTTATTATGTATTTATTTATGTACTGTTTATTAACTTGGTGAGTGGTCTGGTTTAACACTCTTTCAGCCACAATCCAAGTCACTGTAAATGAAAAACACGAGACAAGGTGATTGATAGAAATAAAACAATTGTCATAAACAGGAAGAATACAAGTTTAAACAATAATTATAAAAGTTATAATTATAATTGTAATATGTACATATCATAAATGTATAGATAACATTACATAGATTATAAGACTCAAGTACAGGTATGTGATTGGAATTGCTGTTATTTCAAGCAGTGGCTATACAGAAAGAAGAGTGGTGTACACGTATATTATGCTACACAACGTCTCCAAAATGTGCATATTTGTATTCCTGGGCTAAGTGAGAGGTCATCTTTTCTCAGAAAGAATAAGCACATATATTGCAGTAATATTGATGGTGGTACTGCAGTAGCGTTGTCGCCTCACAGTTAGACGTTGCCTGTTCGTTTCTCAGCTAGAGCGTCTTCTGTGTAGCGACATGCGTGAATGAGTGTTCCTTTGTTGAAGGTTGTGTGTTAGACCTGGCAAGCCAGTATGTAAAAAATCTACTGCCAATCATTAGCGGACAGGAGTTCCGCTGTGGCGACCCCTAACCGGGAAAAGCCACAAACAATTGATAGAAAATGAGATCAGTGAAGCAGGAGAAACCTTGTAGAATAATCCTTCACATACAGCAAATGAAAACTGGGTTCTGTTTAATTTGAAAGAGGAGGTTCTTCTAAGGGAGTAATTGCTTTCATGTATTGTTAGTCTGTATGTTAGAACTGGACATTACCTTCCTTTCCAAAGTTTGAATGGTAGAGTACTGAGTAAGAATGTGGACCTTGCATGAAGAGACGAAAGCACGTTGACGTTCAGAGAACTCGGCCAGTTGAATACATTTAAGAAGCTTATTTTCAACAGTTTGAATTACAATAGTATTTTGTCCTGAGAAGTGGCAGTATTCAGTTATTGGGTTAAGGCATTCTTAGCAATAGCACATTGACTTTCTAAGTCCCTCACTCTATTCAAATGTAACCTGGACCAATGGACAGAGAAATCAAAAATTTACCACTTGACTTTCACCTAGCCTCCTACTGGACAGAGACAGTTTGCAAATTCTCTGCCATATAAACATAACTATATTGTCCTGGGTAATTTAACCTGTCATTTATATATGGGAATACATTTATATGTTTAAAAAAGTCTGTGGGGCTTTTAGCCTAATAATGAACCTACAGTAAGCAGCTAAGCAATATTGTAGACTATGTTTAGTTGCAGACAGACATTAGAAGTTATCATGTTAGCACAGTTATGAAAGGACAGTGTTATCTAAATGTAGACTGACACATTTTGATGTGTAGCAAAAGGGAGTAAGGTTCCAGTCAGAAATAAACTATGTAGTTGCTTTAGCTAATTGAATTAAATAGAAATTATTTTGTAGTAAGATAGGCATTTGTTGGCCAGATTTATTGACCCATTTGATTACCATTTCACCTGCGTTCATAGCAATACTTAAATGAGACAAGTCCTAAGAGATACTTTTGCTCAGACTGGTAATGTAAAGATGTATAAAATATAAAACAGATTTTTTTAATAAAGAATGCTTCTTAATCAGTCACTCCAAAAAGTAAAAATACAAGCAAAAAGACTGAAAACTTTGCAAAACAAACACAGACAAGCTAATTTCAGAAAAGCATTCAAGGTTGGTTTTGCTGATTGTGGTAATGAGGCACCAGAAGAAGTTGCAGAAAGCAGCAAAACCAACCTCAATTTTTTTTCTGAAATCAGCTTGTCTGTGTTTCTTTTGCAAAGTTTTCAGTCTTCTTGCTTGCTTTTTACTTTTTAGAGTGACTGAATAAAAAACATTCTTTATTTAAAAAATCTTTTTTTTTACATTTTTATTTTTTACTTTTTAGTTTTTAAGTAAAATATTGTCCCTCTGTCATTCATGAGAAGCTTGAAATAACCACAGAGAGACAAAGCCACAAAGTGTGCGAAGTTCGACATTTTTTCCACTGTCTCTTTAATAAGAGAGGGACAATATCTAGTTAAAGACTGACAACCAATCTTAGTACACGTACAACAATGTAATATAGCAATTTACACACCTAACAGAATGGGAATGATTTTCAGAAGTCCAAATGCAACAAAGCCCTTCACTAAAGTCAAGCACCCATCAATAATACTTGTGCTGGAAAGCAACAAGTACATAAAATACCATATATTCCTTTAATAACTGCCCTTACTTTGATGTTGTTGATGAATCAGACTTTTATTGAAGTGACAGCTTGGAAATGGTCCGAAATTTCAGAAAGAAAATATGTCACTCCTAGATGCATCCATCTTAGATCATCCTTTGACCCTAGACAGTCTGTAGGCAAATGTGACAGATACAGAGTGTCGGTGTGTGTGTGTGTGTCTGTGTGTGTGTGTGTGTGTGTGTGTGTGTGTGTGTGTGTGTGTGTGTGTGTGTGTGTGTGTGTGTGTGTGTGTGTGTGTGTGTGTGTGTGTGTGTGTGTGTGTGTGTGTGTGTGTGTGTGTGTGTGTGTGTGTGTGTGTGTGTGTGTGTGTGTGTGTGTGTGTGTGTG
>NC_056736.1:800162646-800330146 GCF_019279795.1 Protopterus annectens | reverse complement strand
TGTGTGTGTGTGTGTGTGTGTGTGTGTGTGTGTGTGTGTGTGTGTGTGTGTGTGTGTGTGTGTGTGTGTGTGTGTGTGTGTGTGTGTGTGTGTGTGTGTGAGTGTGTGTGTGTATGAGATTAGTGAGAAGTGATGTTGGGAGATGAGAGACTGAGTGTGTCTGTGTGCATGTGAGTGTACGCACCTGTGTGTCTGTGTGTAGGAAATGATGTAGGGAGATGCAAGAGTGTGTGTGCATGTGTGCGTATGTGTGTGTGTGTGTGTGTGTGTGTGTGTGTGTGTGTGTGTGTGTGTGTGTGTGTGTGTGTGTGTGTGTGTGTGTGTGTGTGTGTGTGTGTGCACGCGCATGCGTGAGCATGTGTATCTTGCTAATGAAACAGGGAGAATATTTTACTTAGGATGAAAATATACCCCATTTGTCATTATTAGAATGTTTTTTTTTTGCACATAAAGAAATAATTTACTTTATTGTGGAAAATGACAGAATGGCTTTTTTCAGATGAATTATCTCCCACATGTCTATAATGTAGAGACTAAATGCCAGAGCTTTGGAAAAGTTTTCAGGACAAGGTAAATACAGAAATTATTTGACAAAAAATATTAACTACATATAGAAAAGAATAAGTATTGAAAATGATGGAATTTTCAATATTTCAGGTAAATAATCAGAAACAGAAAATAATCATGCATGTCTTACCTTTATGAGAAATGATACAAAAGTGGATATGAGAAGAAAATATTCATTTAGTTGTGATAAAAAAAATGGTTGGCCAGCTTTATGTGGAAGGAGGCTGCTGTGACTCAAAGTATGTTGCATGAGTTTAAATCAGTGGAATAAGTGTTTGACATACAAGCTGATGCGTTTTGTGAGGCACACGGCACTCTGTGTGAGGTCCAATTGCCATTTTCGCAAAGAAGGAAGTAGATTTTAAGTTCTGGCAAAATAGACCTTTGCTATTTGCACTGAAAGGAAGATTGGATAAACAGCTAGAAAGACTTAAAAGAGAAGGTATTATTAGCCCAGAGAAGCATAGGGAATGGGCAGCTACAGTTGTTCCTCTTGTAAAAGGGTTAATGCCATATGTATGGGCGGTAATTATAAGTTTATTTTAATTTTATTTAAATTTTGTTTACTGGATTAAAGCACTGATCACAAGTGACCAATTTCAGTTTCAGCCTGGGAATACAAAGGAAGTCAAAGCTGACTGAACTAAGCTGAAAGCAGTGAAACATGCACTTAGTCTAGAGCAGAGGAGCTGATGGTCATATTTAGTGGTAGGAATGAGTTTTTCTAAACAGACCCCCCCCCCCATCTGCTGACCATCAGACTTTGCTATGGATTATTCTGCCTTCTTCCCATAGGTGAAAGTTATTTTCAAATATAGTTTTTATTGGTTTTTGAAAGATTTATTTAAAAAAAAAACAGAAACAAAAAAGCATATTATATTATATACAGATATCAGTCTTTACTGTACAAAGAGATTGTAACAATGTAAGTAAGTATACATATTCTATCATAGCAAGGCAATAACTAGGAAAATAAAACAAAAATAAAAGGAGAAAAAGGATTAACTACTATTCTAAACACCCAGGGTTGCTATATCAAAACATAAACCTTAGGGATTGATAGTAATAAAGAGACTCCCTTATAATAACTAACGTGATATAAGATAAGATATAATTATCCTTATTTAACTGGAGGATGAATGATGGTTAGAGGAAAACTTGTATGTCTGATTTATGAGTAAAATGAGAGAGGAAAGGGGGTATATTGTTAGAATAACACAATTTGCACTATTTACAACTATTCAAAGAACACAGCCAGCATTTGGAGAGTATGTTAAACCAGCATTTAATTATAAAATAGCAAGACAAACCGGTTTCGGCATAAACACCAAAGCCTTCATCAGTGTGAATAAGGCTAACACCAAATCATATTTAAATAGGCTCCAAACCAACAAACAGTGATTGTAATTGGCTGATCATAATTCAATACAAGGCATTGCTAGTCCTTTGATGTTTGACTAACCCGAAATTTAAAAGGCTTAGATGTTTGGCCCACATAAAAAGCCCCACAGGAACAGGTAGCAAGATACACCACCTGGGGTTAGTCATCATCTTAGTGACATTAAACATCAAAGGACTAGCAATGCCTTGTATAAGCATGTTTTGTTACATCCCTTTGCCAGGTTTACATTTGCCATTATTGATATTATTAAGGGCACAAGAAATAATGTTATTGGCTGGCATACAATTTTGGATAACAAAGAGAAAAAATGGATAGTTAGACTGGGGGGCTTGTTTCCGCCTGGACTTAATGGTCAATTGCGATCCGCCAGTTACAATCACTGTTTGTTGGTTTGGAGCCTATTTAAATATGATTTGGTGTTAGCCTTATTCACACTGATGATTGCTTTGGTGTTTATGCCGAAACCGGTTTGTCTTGCTATTTTATAATTAAATGCTGATTTAACATACTCTCCAAGTGCTGGCTGTGTTCTTCGGAAACTTATTCGGTTTAGCAGTGCACTGCTGTACTTGCAGAAGCATTCATGTGCAAGGTATTTACAACTAGTTACAACTTGGATGCCTTAACAAGTGTATAACGGGACATCTCACCAATGTGATTAACAATAGAGTATCATCAGTATTTATTTGTTATAAGACTAGAAAATTCGCAAACAAAGGTCTTCACAGATTATGTTTATAGTAATGAATGCTGTATGATGATTACTCTGTTTGAATTAAGTCAAAGAGACTGCACCAGTAGTTCTGGAAATAGTCTTTTTTTCTTTTTACTGCTAAATCAAAGTTTATGTGCAGATATATACTTAATTGCCATTGTTTTAAAATTCTCCCCAGAGATTTCTGAGGGGTTTACCCAGTTCTTAGCTATAAAGTATTTGAGAAGAGCACACACAGTTATTAGCATGTGTCTCCAGACTCCTGTTAAACATTTAGGAATTATATTCAGGATTGTGGTTTGCCAGGAGAAGGTAGTCTTCTCATAACCCATTCTTCCAGTTGAACTCTAAGGGAGCACCATAATTTATATATGTTTTTACAACTCCAGAAGATGTGGAGTAAATCTGCATGCTGGAGTGAACAGAAAGGACATGCTAGATGTGTGTATGAGTTATTATTGATCATAAGCTGGGTATAAATTAAATTCTTAAAAGGGGTAAGATTTAGGGTGTTCCGAATTGCTTCATATTTGGACTCAGTAGAACTTTCACCTTGTAAGCCATCCTAGTCTTTGGAGTATAGAAGCGATTGTTGGTATTTGAAGTTTAGGCATGAGATAGCATTTTGTTCCTAAGGAAAGGGTTTTGATAATTGATTGTGTTACAGTTACATCTTATTCATTGGTGTTAGTGAATTTTTGTTTTATTAATGAATTCAATTGTCTTAACAAGGGGGCATGTCTACTTAGGGCCCCAAAGAGTCTTTTGACAGCAGCAAAGTTCTTAAATTGGTAAAATTGCCATATTGTGACATTTTTAATTATGAGAAGGCTAGAGAGGTTATCATGTTAATATTGATTTTTTATATTTGGGTTTAGGTGAATTGGTTGGAAAACAAGGGGAGTATCCTGTAGATTAATAGAGCGCAACAATGCTTGAAAGATGTTAATTTTATTTTTAATGCATGTAGAATTTTAGATTTGTATTCACTGTCAAACTTTAAATGCTGGATAGAGTGAGGGTTTAATTTGAGTGATTGTATATACTTGCACCATATTTTGACCCAGATTGGGGTCTATGTATCAACCAATGGTTCATAGTTCACAGTTTGGATTAAATGGCTTGCATTTACTATATTGTAGTAGAGATTAAAATCAGGGAGGCTCAATCCACCTTTTTCTTTTGGAAGTATTAGTTTTTTATAAGAGATTCTGGTTGATTTAGGGAACCAAAGGACTTTTGACATGGTGGTTTCCATTTTATTGAAGAAATTTTAGGGTATATTTAAGTTTTTGGAGTTTAGATGAAATAATATCCTGGGGAAAATGTTCATTTTAACAACAGCAGTTTTTGACAGTAAGGATAAATTGATATTTTTCCATCTGGATAGGTCATTGTTTATTTGTTCCCAGACTTTACTCAAGTTTGCTTTCATTAAATCCTGATGTGAGCGCATAAAGTTTTTTCCTAGATATTTGATTGAATATTTGACAGGTATGTCAGACACGAGGAAGTAGGATTCTAGGTGTTTACGAGGATGTAATGGGAAAATAGAAGATTTTGTGGGATTTAGTTTAAAATTAGCACTAGTGGAAAAGAGACTTATTGATTTACGAATTTTATGAAGATCACTATTCGGGAGTTCAAAGTAAATGTTTAAGTCATCTGCAAATGCTGAATATTTTATCTGTATGTTAAAAACTCTTGGTATATGATGATAGGTTTTTTGGTTAATAAGTAGTAGGAGAGGTTCAAGATAAATGTTAGAAAGATATGGTGAAAGGGGGCAGCCCTGTCTAATTCCATTAGTGATTTTAATAGGGTGGGATATTGTTTTATTGATGTACAGGGAGGTAGTAGCATTGTTGAAAAGCATTTTTATAATGTTAATCATAAATTCAGGGAAAATGAAGTATTGCATGGTTAAATATAGGAAGTTTAGGTCCACATTGTCAAAAGCTTTAGTGGCATCAAGTATGAGTCCATATCTTGGGTGGTTATCGTTTTTTAGAAATAACATTATTGTGTCTAAAGTGAGGGTATTGTTGCATAGTTGTCTTTGTTTCATGAAACCTAATTGCTCAGGGGAAATAATTGAAGCCAGAACTTTCTGCATTCTACTTGCTAGGATAGACGTCAGAAATGTAATATCTATATTAATGAGAGTAATGGGTCTGCAGCTAAGAGGGTTATGCTTGTCAGAATTAGGTTTCAAGATGAGAATTGCTTTAGAGTTGTTCATATATTTATCAGTAATCCCCTTAAGGATGATGTAGTTGTAGAGGTTAAGAAGAATTCTAATAAGATGATCATTAAGAATCTGATAAAATTCACCTTTAAAGCCATCTGGTCCTGGCGCCTTGTTGAGTTTGAGCTTTTTGATAGCTAACTTTATTTCATTCAGTGTTATAGGACTAGCTAATAGGCTATGTGTGACTTAGTTTGGAAAGGGATAGCTTATCGAGGAATTCTTTGTAGATGTCCTTAGGAGTTTGATTTTTGGGGTTGTAAATTTCACTATAGATACCTGTGAAGGAATTAATGACGTCATAATTACTGTATAGGGTTTTTCCTTTATACTTTAATTCGGATATATAGTTTGGATCATATTTCATGTTTATTAGTTTGGCCAGTGTTCTGGAGGGGGTTTGTGCCCATTCAGAGTATCTATGCAGGAGTCTTAATTCGGCTAAGGATTAGTTTTGTTGATGAAAGGAGTATCTTTTTTTGAGTCTCATGTAGTTTATTTTCTAGGTCCAGAGAGTATTTATTTTGAAGTTGTAAATTGATCTTGTAATCATTAGTGAGGTCAGTGATATAACTATGCTCTTTTTTTTTTTTTTATAAAAGGATGCTTTTTGTGTAAGTGTCCCTCTGATAACAGCTTTGGCAGCATCCCATTGACCATCAAAGGGGATGGAGCACAGCTTTGGCAGCAGCCCATTGACCATCAAAGGGGATGGAGCACATATACAATTCTAGCTTAAACTGTTTCAGATATTGGTGAATTTCATTTATAACATCATCTTTTTTAAGGATATTAATATTTAACGTCCAGGTGGGTCTGCTGCCACGGCCATTAAGGTGTTGTGTTAGGATGATACTCAGAGATACATTAGAGTGATGTGAGATAGATCTTGCCTCAAGGGCAAAATTATTAACTTTATTTGAGAAGACATCCGAAATTAGGAAAAAGTCAATTCTAGACCAGACTTTATGAGATGCAGAGAAGTAGGTATATTTGTTTGCTGTTCTATCATGATCAAATATTTGGAATGGGTCAATTAAGTTGAAATTATTTATCAGGTCATGAATAGATGCAGTTAGTTGGGGGGTTGTTTCCTGTTTATGTCTGAGCTGTCGTTCAAGGGGGTCAATAAGTGTATTCCAATTGCCACCTATAATAAAGAAATGGTTGGTATAGTGTATTAGTAGATTGTGAATCTTATAAACAAATAGATTCTGGTTTGTACATGGACTACATATGTTTATCAAAAGTATAGGGCAGTTTAATTGAGGGCAGGAACAGGAAAATAGACACCACTGACCATTAGGGTCTGATTTAGTGGTTAAAATTTCCCCAGGGAAGGTTTTTTTAATTAAAATGGCAGCACCTTTCGATGAAAGACTGTTTACAGCTGATATTATATGTCTGATCCAGTTTCTTTTCCTATCATTATCCCATTGGTCATTTGTCAGGTTTGTCTCTTGTAGATAGAAAAGGTTAGATTTATCCTGATAAATTAGGGGCATAATCAATTTCTTTTTTTTTTTTTTTATTTTCCTGAAGACCATTTATATTCCAAGAGTTAACTTTAATCGTTATGCTTTAGGATTTAAGTGTAAAATATTGTACAAGCAATTTTAAAGAAAGTAATTTGTATAAACTTGTCATTATATTAAGCATAATGTTAGTTGATGTCTTATTAAGTAAAACAGTTAGCTTGAGTAAAGTGGCATCCATGAACCCTACCACAAATCTAGTGCCTAACCACAAAGCTTGTATAACATACAAACAAATGCATACATGTTACAGGACAATTTTGCATGTATGGAATAGCATTATAAAGTAGCAGGGAGAAAAACATACTAATCCTGATATTCTAAGTGTCGGCAAGTATTGGACTACCCACCCCCTTGCTGCTCCGTAATAATTTTAATTTTACCTGAAATTAGAATAGTGCCAAAGGCATCATGGCTCTGAATAAAATACATTGGAAATTTACATTAGATACCATAACAAGCATGCTCTAGTCAGGATTTTATTATTAAACTATTTAGAAGTTTAAAGTAGTTAATTATAACTTGGGATAAAAGCAAAGATGCTCCTTGTTTACCACTAAAACGTGACCAAGATGTGATAAATTACTGTATTTGCCCTTCTTCAAAAGTACGGAACCAAGAATCAGGAAGCAGGTAGTCTACTTAGGCTTTAGTGTATGCATCCTTTGCTTATGATCATGACCAGTAAGATACCATCCTAGTTAATCTAATAGATTACCCTTCTGTAATATATATCCAATATAGACTGTCCTCCCTCTTACAAAATAAAACATTAGATAGGACTGGGGAGAGTATCTGTAGTCTGTAGTTGTAATATACTAAGTCAAGGGAAGAAAAATCTACAGAAGAGGAGCGTAAGAAACATTTGCATCAATTTGCATTACATCACCTATGTTAAAGCAAGAACAGCATGCACAAATATTAAACCATTAAAGCAATCTAGTGCATTAGATTATTCCTAATGCATCATATATTAAAGAGAATGTAACCATCAAAACATTCCAGTGCAGTCGATAATGAGATCAAGCATGGGTGTAAGTATGCATGTGTGTAAGTTTGCAAGTGATTCAGGTCCCCGTAGTATACAAAGCTTTAGTTAACTGCTCTAAATTCATACCTACATAATAGGTGCTCATTTCCATTTCACATAGTTTAGACAATATTAATTAACCCATATATGAAAATATTTTCTAGTGTACTTTCTTGGATATAAATGATGAGATATGGGTGTAGGTGGGGAAAGGAGGGACTTGATGCAGTACACACTAGCAGAGTCCTAAAGTAGCAGCTGCATTGTAACATTGAAAAGATTTTTTTTTTGTGTTCCCCTCTACCCAGCTTGAAATCCTGGAGCACTTCATTGGCAGAAGATTATTAAAGAGAGTGGGGGGGGGGCACTCATACACATCTTATATATAACTGTATAAGTAATTTGTGAACATTATATGCTGAAAATATATGTACAGTACTTTTAAATCCATTCTTCTGCAACAACTGGAGGTCACAGGATGCCTCATATATTTAGAAAAGAGTTATTTTAAAACAAAACATTCTATTTCCAACTGAATCAGCGACTGCAGCAATCCAAGTGATGCACTACTTCATTTTTGGCGACCTCTCGACCTTGTGACATCATAAGCCAACGTTCCCATTGAATTCTGGGTACTGGAACATATAAACGGCTCTGGAAGCCCGGTAAAAAGCTCAGAGTGCAAGGGCAAGGCCCAGGAAAGCCACAGAGAACCCTCACAACCAAAGGAAAATAGGGCCAAACACTACTTTCACGTCAAACACGGGAAACAATCTCCAGGACAGCTGGATAGCACAGGCACTCCCAGATGTACTCCATATAAGTTGATTTACAGTTAGAAGTGATTCCAGACCAAAAAAAAGATGTTTGGTTGTTATTTCTTCAAGTTATGGAAGCATTTAAATTGTTAAGGAAAATGCACTGCGATTTAGATTTTTAGTGCCATTTAATAAAACATTGACAGTTTAATTGCATTTTGTTGTACATTTTGAACCATATACATTAATCCTGGCTGGAAAATCAATTGTAGCAAGCTTTTTGGTTCCATATAAATCAGAGCTTATAATTATAATTATTATTATTATTATTTATTTATTTATTTATTTATTTATTTTTGGAACTCATTGCTTAAAGCCTTTTAAAGATCCCAAAGCAGAATGGTTATTTAGTTGGTTAATTAGCTGGTTTAATTGTTTGTCTTACAACTGGGTTACTTCTCAGGTAATACATTGAATGCTCTCATGAATGCTTTTTTTGCTTCATCCACTGTTCGTAGTAGATATTTATGGTCATTGTGGTGGAAGGAAAGAGTAACTGGATACTTTATTTGAAAACGTGTTTTCTTTTTAACTAAAAATGCACATAAAGGAGTGAGAGCTTGCTTTTGAACCTTTATGGGCTGCAGAATGTTCTGGGAAACTGTAATTTTGTGCCGTCTCCATATAATACTGCTTTTCTTTTTTGCAGCCATAAGAATTGTATTTGTATGTGCAGCATTTAGTAACATGGGATATATTTGTCCAGCAATAGCTTCATTTTGTGATTTGCCTAGTGCTCTGTGAGCTCTTTCAATTACAATGTCTTTAGTGAGGGCTTTGTTGTCAGTGATTGTTAAGATTTCTGTTTAGATAACCAGTATTTGAGTTTGGTCAAATGTTTCTGGGATACCTCTTATTATAATGTCATTCCTTCACTACATGCTTCTAAGTCTATTGTTTTATGTTGCAAATCAAATATAGTTTTGTCATTTAAACTTACTTTTGCTGTAAATCCTGTATTTTCTTTGCATTTTCTTTAATTTTATTTTCAGTGAGGTTTAGCCTTGTGATTATTTGATCCAGATTAGAGCCAAAGGAGTTAAGCGTGTATGAGAAGCTTTTTATATCATCTTGGAGAGGTTGCAGGGCTGATTTAATGTCATCCACTGTAAATGCAGGTTCCCCTTTGGTTTTGGAGGCTCCTTTGTTAGATTCCTGTAGTGATTCCATGTTTTTCTGTCTCTTAGTTATTATATCCTTTTTCGGGTAACTATAGAGGATAGTTTGGTCTTAGATGTTAGAGTTTCCATAGAATCTTGGTGAGTAGTCAACTTCGGCTGAATTTCTTTTTATGATTAATTGAGATCAGTACTGTATGACTTGATATCCTTTCCTTTTATTCTCTCTATTTCAGAACTCAGTTTTTGAAGAGAGGCCTGTCACCATGCGGCTGCATCCACCCAGTTAGTCTCGGAAGAGGTAGACGCAGGATAAGTCAGGTTAAGTGTTGATAAGATCACAGGATAAGTCAGGTTAAGTGTTGATAAGATCACAGGATAAGTCACGTTAAGTGTTGATAAGATCACAGGATAAGTCAGGTTAAGTGTTGATAAGATCACAGGATAAGTCAGGTTAAGTGTTGATAAGATCACAGGATAAGTCAGGTTAAGTGTTGATAAGATCACAGGATAAGTCAGGTTAAGTGTTGATAAGATCACAGGATAAGTCAGGTTAAGTGTTGATAAGATCACAGGATAAGTCACGTTAAGTGTTGATAAGATCACAGGATAAGTCAAGTTAAGTGTTGATAAGATCACAGGATAAGTCAGGTTAAGTGTTGATAAGATCACAGGATAAGTCAGGTTAAGTGTTGATAAGATCACAGGATAAGTCAGGTTAAGTGTTGATAAGATCACAGGATAAGTCAGGTTAAGCGTTGATAAGATCACAGGATAAGTCAGGTTAAGTGTTGATAAGATCACAGGATAAGTCAGGTTAAGTGTTGATAAGATCACAGGATAAGTCAGGTTAGCGTTGATAAGATCACAGGATAAGTCAGGTTAAGTGTTGATAAGATCACAGGATAAGTCAGGTTAAGTGTTGATAAGATCACAGGATAAGTCAGGTTAAGTGTTGATAAGATCACAGGATAAGTCAGGTTAAGTGTTGATAAGATCACAGGATAAGTCAGGTTAAGTGTTGATAAGATCACAGGATAAGTCAGGTTAAGTGTTGATAAGATCACAGGATAAGTCAGGTTAAGTGTTGATAAGATCACAGGATAAGTCAGGTTAAGCGTTGATAAGATCACAGGATAAGTCAGGTTAAGTGTTGATAAGATCACAGGATAAGTCAGGTTAAGTGTTGATAAGATCACAGGATAAGTCAGGTTAAGCGTTGATAAGATCACAGGATAAGTCAGGTTAAGTGTTGATAAGATCACAGGATAAGTCAGGTTAAGTGTTGATAAGATCACAGGATAAGTCAGGTTAAGTGTTGATAAGATCACAGGATAAGTCACGTTAAGTGTTGATAAGATCACAGGATAAGTCAGGTTAAGTGTTGATAAGATCACAGGATAAGTCAGGTTAAGTGTTGATAAGATCACAGGATAAGTCAGGTTAAGTGTTGATAAGATCACAGGATAAGTCAGGTTAAGCGTTGATAAGATCACAGGATAAGTCAGGTTAAGTGTTGATAAGATCACAGGATAAGTCAGGTTAAGTGTTGATAAGATCACAGGATAAGTCAGGTTAAGCGTTGATAAGATCACAGGATAAGTCAGGTTAAGTGTTGATAAGATCACAGGATAAGTCAGGTTAAGCGTTGATAAGATCAAAAATGTTGATGATTTCCTTCTTTTTGTATGCCTGTTGATCAATATTATCACTTTTTTGTGAAGTTTAACTCCAGATGCAGATTATAATTAGCGGATGAAATTAGTTGTTGTAGGAGCAGCAGAAAGTGTGTGCTCAGTGCTCTGTGGCCATCTTGGAATCCTATTAGAATGCTTTTTATTGAAATTGGCTTAGCGGGGCAGAACTACAAGGGGGCAGAGAGACAGAGCCACAAAGCCAATTTCTATAAAAAACATCCTAATAAAAAGAAGTGTCGTGGGCCGGTAACTATTTGAAATGTCACGACCTGCTAGAGCAAGCCCCAAAATATGTAGACTGAATGGTTGAAAAGAATGGACTTACATATACTAAGTCTGAGATGCTTTTTCTTGGAATAATCCCTTTTATCTGAAGTATGGAAACTTCAGATTTGGTATACAGCAGTGTTGGGGGCTTTCCTCTTGGAGTTGGTATATATAAGTTCAGGGGTGTGGGAGGGCTTTCCCTTCACATTGTCATATGAGGGCTTGCCTTCCACCAAAAACAAAAGTTTTTATGAGAAGCAGGATATTCAAGATTTACTCTTCTCTGGGTTGTCAGTCTTTTTTTTTTTTCTGGCTTGTCAGCACTCAGCATTTTGAGAGCCAACATTTCAATAGGGAGCCACATGGGCTAAAGACAGAACACTGTGAAACACGTGAGTAGTTTAACCAGTAACAGAATATGAATCATACCCACTGATTGTGAAGTGTTTACTCGATAAATGACTCCTGAATCATTTGAACAAGTTATTAGAAAATCTGCAGTCATCTAGCACATACAGTTAAACATTATGGTTGGCAACTTAAAATGTCCATTTTACATCAAGGAAAGTTAGTCTACTTAGAAGATCTCTATGTTTGAGTATAGACAGCACCATATGAGATCCATTTATCCTGGTCCTGCTGTGTTTCATCACTCCCAATGGCTCTAACAATAAAAGAACCAGGATACTATATCTTCACCAATAGATAAATAAAATATGGTGGAACACTTCCCAAACTTATGGAATAAACTTTTCCTGCATGTTATTCACTACCTTTCTTAAAAAATAACCTAGTTTAATTAATGCGTATTCAAAATTTACTTTGGGATTAACTGGCATGGCCCTGCTGGAGAAGGGTTTAGTGGTAAGGCATAAATGGTAATATGACTAAGTAGCTTTGCAGTGTCTATAAATCATTATTTTGGGGTGAAAGATATGCTGTGTGTTAATTAGCAGGATATATGTTGAATATACTGTAGTGCCAGGTCATAGATAAGTATTTTGAAGACTGTTACCAGTGAACAAATACCAAATGAGTCTGTACTTAGTGGATGTTCTAGGTAGTTGGACTTTTGGAAGGGATATAATGAGGGCATGATTTAATCAAGGAAGAACAGTGCCAGTAGTAAGAGATAAGCTGATAATGTAAGATAATGGTGTGAAGATAAAGGCAGCACCAGATGTTAGTGTTTTGCACATAATTAAAATTACGATTAAACCTGCAACTGATTGATGAGGGTAGTTTCTCAATAGTACGTAAGAAAGTTTAATCTAGATGGCAGTTTTAGAAATTCAAATGACAACTAGGTCAACTGTAATGTTTGTATAAAAACAGGAGGTAGATGTAAAAAAAAATGGTGTGGAAATATTGTCACAAATTGCAACTACTTAATCTGAGTGGAGGGATGAAGAATGAGATATAGAAAGGTTTTGGTTTAACTAATAATTTTTATATTACTCTATAATTCTTATATATTTTTTTTTCAAATTAATTGCCTGAAGATTTCCAAGACGTCTTTTGCTTCATTAGTCTAGATTTTAGTAGTTCAATGTAACTCTATAGCATTGAAGCTTACCTGACTTATTTATACCTTTTTCCCATTCTTTCCAGGCCCTATTTTTACTGTTAATTAAATTCCCTATGTAAGAAGTGATCCTTGGTCCATAGCTGGACTTGGGAGTTCTACTACATTTAAGAATGGGATTGTTCTGGATTGCTGCTAGAATATTGTAGACTACAGGTAAGAATGACATAGGATCAGTGCATTAGAATACATTTGACCAGGTGGTTGACTTCAGTTTCCTAGCTAGTTGACTATCAAAATATTGGACACAGAATAAGAAGTAGTGCTAATTGTGGTTCTTAGCATCTCAAAACCCCAGTAGGAGAGGACTGGGCCGTGATTAGTGAGATAATTTGACAGGATGGCCAAAGTAGTAAGATTACTGAGGGGTTTTATTATAATCAGATGAAGGAGTAAAGAATAGCTGGAGGCTGGCCTCACTCTGGTGCACTGTTCTTCTATTTGACTAAGATGTGGCCATCAGATAATCTTTATAAAGATGGACTGACAGAGGAATCGCAGTTAGTCTTCATATTGCTGCTGATTATTAATCTTTTGTCTTCAGTAGTGGCAAGAATATGCGACATATGATTTGAACATGCCAATGCAGGCAGGTAGAGCTATGTATATTTTTATTTCACCTATTTGTTGACCAGGTAAGCCCACTGGACAAGTAAGCCCTTTTCAGGGGTGGTCTAGGAGCATGGAGTCACTTTAGAAGTGTGATGCTATTCATAAAAAAGCCAGTTAGCGAGTATTGAACTTTGTATAGTAAGAGGGAGTATTCTGTCCCATCTGTCAGTTGCTGTTGTTCAATCTTGTAGATGAAAGGTCTGAGGGAGGATGGCTGACATCAATTCTAAGGCGCTATTGGAGGTAAGACTCAAGATCTTCAGGTCCAAATAGAAACTGGTAAGGATTTATTCCACCCGTGGGAAACATGTACCCTCTAGCCCTCTAGCTTGTACTTTGCTATGCATTCCTCGGTATCACAACCTCACCCTGTATTGCAAAGTATTGAAGGTTCTTGTTGCCTTAATTGATATTGTAGGAAAGAGTATCATTGGAATTGGAATCATACAACTGAGCCCTTAGGCACTGCTTTCCCATGTCTTGATAAAACATTGTTTATTACTGAGAAGTCCCGAGTGGAATCCAATTTTTCTATCTATCTCGCCAACAGGTGAACAGAATGTCTAAGCTTATCAGGGTGGAGAAGAGTCTGTAAATCTCCAATCATTGTTAAAACCAATTATGGATGAAAATTCTGTTTTTGGACCAATGGGGAAGAAGAGGTTTCTAAATGGAAATATTATATGTGTTTTACCAGCCAGACAAAGTGAGGAGCTAAAAATAGAGGGCTAATCATTTCTGTTGTACATGACCCATGGGGATTTCCTTTCTTTATCATTAACATGCTTTTGTTTTCAGCCCCTGCTACCTGACAGTCATCAACCATCTGAATTATCAGTTTGCCCATTCATTCCTGACAGACTGATGTCTAAATCAATGTTGTATGAGTGGGAGCTGATAGCATGTCTAAAATGGGCTTCCAGTGGGAACTCTTAGAGAACTCTTTGGAGCCTTGGAGTGAGATATTCAGTAAGAGCTAAGATCACAATCTGTCTGGCAAAGAACAAGTCACTGTGATTGAGCCAATTAGATTGTGGGATCTATTAGAATCATCAAGCACTTGTATAGTTATTCAGTGTCATCTGCATAAAAAAAAAAAAAAACAGAATTACCAGTGTAGAGTATCTTCTCAGGCTATGGATTTTTGGAGAGCACTATACCTGCTTCTAAAAAACATTACATTTTATTCATAATTAGCCTTTCTAACTTGAAATGTTAGTTGTAGTCTTTAAAAAGGAAAAATTCTAAAGTTTATTCACCTTTGGAACCATATTACATATAAACACTCTCTTCTTACCCTAAAAGTCCATTGATGGTTTGGCCATAACCAGGGCTATGATTGATGACTGACAAAATCCTGACTGTCTAATGGATTGCCAAGAGGACAGCTCACTTAAAGCTGTTTTCCTGGTTCATATTAGGCTCCTGTTTACGGAAACATTAACATTTTTAGTTAATATCTGTCTGGCTCCTAAGATGAGGTATTTTGTGCTTTAACAAACCTTATGATTGTGATTTTCTGGTTTTAGAAAGTTTAACATTCTAATAGTCCAGGTTTCTTGCTGATTCATGTTTTCTTATTTTCCAGTATAGGAGTACACACTTATTTTAAAATGTTTGGGTGAGATTCATAAACTTTTGTATAATATGCAAGGCAGCAGAGCATGGCCTAACATAGTAGTCAAGGGTAAAGTAATTCCAAAACACTCAATGAGCAGCAATGTGAAAGTGAACAGCAAGTGTCTCCATGTCAGCATGAAAGTGCAGTCTCTGGGCAAAGTCTATGTAAATAAGCCCATGTGCTCCACACAAGTCATGCTGCTCTTTCAGTCTTACACTGTATAGTGATACAGACATGGCCAAATGATACAAAATCATTTAAGAGTAGTGAGGAAAGTACCTAAGTGTGCATGGCCACTAGCCACATGCACCCATTTCTGCTAATGGCAGAATAAGAGTAGGGAGCAGCAGAGCAAAGCAACATGAATTAGTGGACGTGCTCTGTTGTGCTTTGCACTATTGTGATTGCTGGTCTGTGTTATTAGTGCTGCTCACTGTGTGTACGACTATGTACAAGATAGTGTGTGTGTGTGTGTGTGTGTGTGTGTGTGTGTGTGTGTGTGTGTGTGTGTGTGTGTGTGTGTGTGTACATGTGCACGTGTGTGTGTGTGTGTGTGTGTGTGTGTGTGTGTGTGTGTGTGCGCGTGTGTGTGCATGTGTGTGCATGTGTGCCACATACTGTCCAGATCGAGGAAAATAAATCAAAAGAAAACACTGCAATTAAATAAACTGGGTTTACAACATTGCCATCACCAGGGCTGTCTGATTGAAAATGTGATTGCTCCCTTATTTTTACCACTTTTTTTAGAATAAAGAAGTTTACGTTTCCAATAACTCTAGCTTGGCAAATGACATTTGTGTCCAGAAATGCTTTCAGACAAATTCTAGGCCAAATGGGGCTAAGTAGTCTGTCTACTGATTATAACTTGGAATCGGGTTCCTATTACGTGATTGAAGTTTTACAACTTTGAACACCATATGGTCGAACCTATATGTTCGAAGTTGTAAAACTTTGAATACTTAAAAAAAAAAAAAAAAGAAAAAATTTACCTGACTGTTTTAAGTGGGGGGCAAGCCCACCTGCAACCTCCACCCTCCGCTCTTTAAATATACCATCTCTGAGATCACACTACAGTGTAGTAACAGGAAATCTTCCCTTTCCGCACTGTACTGCATTATAGTGCAGTCTCGGAGTTGGTATATTTAAAGAGTAGGGGGTGTGGGGGCTGCAGCCCCCCACGTGGGGGGTGTACGGGGGCTTGCCTCCCTGCTTAAAACAGTCAGGTAAGTTTTTTCTTTTCTTTCTTTTTTTTTTAACATTTTCAGTGTTTTACAACTTCGAACATATGGTTCGATCATATGCTGTTCGAAGTTGCAAAACTTCGACAACGTAATAGACCCCCTTGGAATCATATAACCTTGTTTCCATATTTATTTAATTCCACTATTGATCCCCTTGACATTCTACAGACAATAAGGTTAAAAAGCAACAGAACCTCTAGCTTTAAAGATAAATCATGACAAATACCCACTACAGAATGTTTGACCTTGAGCACCTGACATTCTGCACTAACTCCCTTATTGTGTTTCTAAAGTGGAGATTTTAACCTGCGTGATAATGGTGTTGAAACATCTGGATAATGAAGCACTCTAGTAATACATTCCAGAAATGAGAGTAGAACTTAATGGCTGCTGGTTGTGGCTAGATCTTGTTCATTTACATTTCTTTCAAGTACATCTGGCTGGAATGCAGTCTAAGGTTATATCTCTAGTTGATTTCAGCTTTGATTACTTTCTCATATTTCATGAAATACAAACAAAGTAACTCTCCTCCAGATTATTCCATGTTGGGGATCTTCCTGCAGGTATTTGTGAGCCAATTAAAAAAATACTTTTAATTCTTCATATCTTGACAAATATACGGCAGCAATTTTAACAAATGTTATTTCACAGATGTTCAAACTCTATCTCTCAAGAAAGAAATGAATGAACCTGTGCTTTTCTTTATGAAATATGACAATTAATATACAGTGGAGATGAATTAAATTCAAGGAAAATCGTTAGTTCTTCATCAGGAAAAATCATTTACAAAGCTTAAACAGGTGATGTAGCTATCCCTTTGTTAATTGAATGCAAGTTCCTTTTGCTGTCTGAAAAATAATTTCCCTAATCACTACTGAAAGAATTTCAAAACACTTGTATAATTCCAAAGTCATTACCCTACTGGTGGATGAAGATTGAATGCTTCAGCTTCAGTTGCCTGGGGTTCAACCCATCAATGAGCAGAGTTCCTCAGTAGGAAATCACGGTGTGTGAGATGTGTCAGCAGAAATGCCCATTTGGGGGGAATTTCCCCCTTCTTTGAGATGCTATGACAATGGAGTTCATATACATAAGTGGGGGGCTTGTCACCAAATTTTTGGAGGGGGTGCAGGGGAAGCAAAACACATGAAAAAATGTTTTTTAGGCTTTTTTATTTCAGCAAATGCAGTTCGGGATTCTGCCCACTGTGCATTCACTTTTGTCCAGTCATAGTGGAAGTTCTCAAAGTGAGGAACTAAAAAAACACCCTTACACCATCTAATTTAAATTTAATGTAAACTGCAGTGGCTATAATCGTCATTGGATAATTTTTAGTGTTATTACTTCCATGTTTTGTGACATGCCTATACTTACAGACTGCACCTCTCCAATATGACTTCATTATAACAATTTCAATTTTACCTTTGTGGATAATTCTTAATCTGCGCCTCAGACCACTGCTATGGATACCTTTTTAATATAAAATTACATTTTTTCTGAATATCTGTACTCCAGGAAAGTAAAAGAGTGTATCGAATTTGCTTGTTGTTGTTTTTTAGCTAATGATGCTCTTGCTGGAACTGTTTTCCATGCATATTTACTGTAACTGCATTATTACATTTGTTAACTAAAACTGTTTATCAAGGTCTTTGTGGCCTGATGAAATTGTAGCAGACAGAGAGTCACTTGCTACTATTTTCAAAGTGTTGACCACCTGTGTCTTGCTGTGGGGCTGTTTGCTAGTTAGTAATCTTGTTGTTTTATTTAATTTGTTAGTTAGAGTGTAGCCTAGTATTTCTTTACCTCCTTTAAGGTTAACATTAAAGCTGCACCTTATAGCCCATCTGAGAATAAATTCTAAACCTAAAGTGACATTTTTTTATATGCATCCATGTACAAGGAAAGTTATATATGCATATATATATATATATATATATATATATATATATATATATATATATATATATATATATATAGATCACTTGTTTTGCTCTATTTCTGGTGTTCTAAGTATTTAAAGCAGTTTTACTGTAATGTCATGATTTTGTTATTTAAGTAACTGTAGCCGAACATTTTTTCCTCTGCCCTTCCTTGTGTTTGCTGTGTTTTTAAAGTTGGCATCTCTGTGTGCTCCTTATGTTAAAGTGACCACAACTCTTTCATTACTGTTGTCAGTAATCACAAGAGTATCATTTGTTAAGTCACACATACTTTACCCTCCCATTATTTCTCTAGATCCAGAAAACTAAGTGCCTTGCCAACATGTGTTACTCTTAAGTTGCATGTCCTTAGTATAAATTGTCTTTGAAAGCTTCTCTCAGTCTCATTTCATATTATCTCATCTAATTTGATTATTCTAGTGATCACTGCAAAATCAAACTGGGAAGTTCCTACCCTTAAATTGCTAAAGCTCGAGTTACCTCCTCTTCTTGCCTTCTTAGTGCATGGTGGAATACTTCGATGTACTAACCCCTTTTTCCATCTTATATTTAAAGTCTCCAACATCTGTGATTAGATTACTTTGCACTCTTTGTTGCAAGCTTTTTATAACTATGTCTCCAAAGACAGTTAGTACACTGTCTTTGGAGACATAGTTATAAAAAGCTTGCAACAAAGACTCAAATAGAAAGCTGACATTCTATCTTGTCCAACACTTAGATGTGTAGATAATGCAGCAAAAGGTGTATTGAATTATGATAGAATATGACTAATACACAGAAGTCTTTCCAGTGCACAGTAATCTAATCACAGATGTTGGAGACTTTAAATTTAAGATGGAAAAACAGAAACAGCAACAGAGGTGTTTTAGCAACAGGTGACCCTGTTATCAAGCACAATGACTCCCCAATCACAAGACTGGGCAAGGGGAGAATCACTGTATGCTGTCCTTAAAGGCATGAGGATTTCTGAAATCACAACGGCATTAAGGACATTATTTCTTGACAAACAGGACTATGACATAGCATGGGTCCATGTGTGGGTGAATGAGAGATATGTAGAGAGACATGACAGCACTTTACATGCATGTTACAAATGTGGGTAAGGCACTGGTTCTGAAAGAAATCCTTCCTTTGATTTGAGTGATGCCTTGGTACAAAAAATATAATAGATTTCAATAACTGGTTAAATAACTGGTGTCATTCCCATTTATGTCAGCTTGGGACAAGATGCTTTACAGTATAGTACGTATCACTAATGATTCCTTGGACCTCTCATTTCAAAGCTTCTGTGTACTAGCTAAAGCCTTTGCTGCCCATTTTGCATTTTTAGGCAGAGTCCATTTGACAGACATTTCAATGCAACTAACATATCAATCCCAAAATCAGATTACATTAAGATGGCTTTCCTCAACACCAGAAGTCTAAACAATAAAATGCCTGATCTTGAGACACTTACATTTTGGGAAGCACCCAAGTCTGCATAGTTACTGAGACTGTGTTTAAATGTAAAGAGAACACTCTCTCTCTATATACATGGGTTTTGCAGTTTTCACATCTTCAGTCATGATGGTAATTGATAGAGTCTCTATATTTGTCAGGGAACATATTACCTCCATGCAAATCCTGAACTAAAGAATTTCTAGACATCCCCCTCATCATACTATGTAAACAGTACACCACAACCATATGAAAATTTAGTGGGACACATAGAAACATAAACTGATAATACAGTTTGTATTGACCATCATTTGACAATAGTTGTCAGAAAATCCTTTTATTTAGCATAACTAATTTCCAAAAGCAGGTCTTCAAGGTCCAAAAAGTTAATCATTGCAAACAACATTGATCAGACCAATCATTGAGACCAATGCCCCCTTCAGAATATATCTCGTTAAACATATAAAACAATTATAAAGCTCCCAAAGATTCCTAACCAATAAGATCCCATGCTTAAATCCACTAACTATGAAAAAAAAGACTAGAAGATCTAGGCCTATATTCAATGTGTTATAGCCTTTTGAGAAGAGAGAGCTCTGTCTCTCTTACCAAACTAGAAGAGTCCAAATTGTCTAGGATTGCCAGAACCTTCATAAGTAGAGTCAGATCCAGCAATAGGTGACATAGGCAATCGCCTAAGGACCTGTGGCTGGGGATGGGGGGGGCACTATCCTGGAAGCTTCAAAATTAAAGTTTTAATTAATTCATAATATATTAAAAAATTACTTCTTAGCACTACACTGTTGTATGAGAGAGGACCATGCGTGTGTCACATGCATGCACACCAATGTGAATGTAAACATATTCCACACTTGCTCATGGAATTTGCCATTCCATTGAGAGAGAGAAAATAAGTAAGTGTGTGTGTGTGTGTGTGTGTGTGTGTGTGTGTGTGTGTGTGTGTGTGTGTGTGTGTGTGTGTGTGTGTGTGTGCAATCTCAACTGTCCAGATTTGGCCTCATACTTTTGATCTGTTTCTTATACAATTTGTGGTTTTCTGGCAAATTAGGAAGGAATGAAGTCACTAAATAATGACATATATTTGAGTTTCAGACTTCATATCCTTCAGAAAATTCATACTAACACAAATTCTGTTATTCTAGCAACTTTCTAAGTTAAAAATAGCAATATTTAAAATCTTTCCCTATTTTCAGCCATTGCATTACCATTAGTTTAGCCTTTGTTCAGGTTGAGAGGTATGATATGTAATGCCATTGTTAAGATGGAAGGCAAGTAAGTCAATTAACTTCATTGGCCTTGACCCTGTAACTTGAGTACAGGAGACAAGAGCCTGAATTCTCTACACCAACTACCAAACTGCTGAAGGAATTGTGAACTTCATTGGAGACAAGAGCCTGAATCCTCTACACCAACTACCAGACTGCTAAAGGAATTGTGAGTTTGAGTTTCAGTACATTTTTAGGGAATTATGAGTTTCAGTGCATTTTCATGGAATTGTGAGTTTCAAGAGAAGAGAAGTTTACTGTTGCCCATGCTAAGTCTGTTTTCAGTGTGCAACTAACTGTTTTGTTTAGCAAAAATGGCAGTCACTGTTTGTGCTGTAGAATTTGAAAGAAGTGTTAGTAGCATAATTATCTTTCTACAGATGTCGGTGGATTCTATTCTCCCACCATGTAGATGGATTCCTGATATTGCAGTGCAATTTCGATCGCTGATTATTTGGTGCATTTTAAGAGGGGATATGGTTTTGCACTCCTGAGTTTACCCTCCTTTGTTTGAGATGCCTAATAACTATGAACTTTTTGTCAGTCATTCCCTATTGCAATATTTCCAGCTTACCATTTTTTTATATAATATAGGCAATCAATTCTTCAAGGGCAGCAGGTGCTGAATTTCTAGATGAAATGTGAAAAAATAAAGTTGTTTGCCAGTAGCAAGCTGTTCATTTGTTACAGATCTCTGTGGGGCTCTGATCTATAACCCTGCCTATGGCCCCATTTGATGATGTTCTGGCTCTGTTCAAAAGTTCAGTGGCTCAAACAATAATAGAACCAAAGACCTAAATCTTCACCAACAGATAAAGTAAACATGATGAAGGGACATGTTTTTAAGTCATTTCCCCCTAGACCTCTGAATAGACTACAATTTCACGTTAAGCAGTGCAACTCATAACTGCCTTTTAAACATAACCTGGATGACTGGATATCTATTCACAAATTTACTCTGGGACTGACTGGTTTGGTCCTCCTACAGAAAGGAAGTGCAACCTGAGAGATGGTGTTGGAAGGGCGTAAATGGTCATAAGGCTAAATGGCCTTGAAATATTAATGAATCTATGAAAACCTACTCAGTAGTGTTCAGAATTGTTAGACAAGGCAATGTTTTCTATGTGCTATTAGCAGCCCTGTCATTTTGCCAGTTTCTTTGGTTGTCTTTACAGGAAAAGTCCTCATCTGTTGTTATGTGTACCAATAGAGACAGGAAAAGTGCTGGCAGAGGGTTGGCAATCCAGAGGGACAGCCAGGTGGGTGTTAGGTTCACTAAATTAACTGATATGTGGCAGCATTGACGGTGTGCAAACGTGCATTCTGGCAAGGAGAAGGTATCATGGACCACTATGGCATCATGGTTTGCTTATTTACTGACCCAGAGCATGGAGTTAGGCCATTAAATTTGCTCTTGCTCCTGATGTGTATGAGAAAGAGAGAGAGAGAGTGAGCAAAGCACCCTCACAGCTGCCTGAATGACACCCCTCCCTTCAAAAGGGCTCACGTCAGCTCTAGATGGAATCCCCAGAACAGAGGAATGAATGGGCATTGTCAGATCAAGGGGAAGCTTGATGGTGAGAAAACATAGGGGCAGAAATCACCTAGCAAAAAAAATTGTCTTTCTGAATAACAAAACAAAGATACAGACAACATTATATGTGTATTAATGGAACTGTACTGCTGCTGATTTCCCATTGTGGTGCTTTGCACATTTGCTCATTGTTTGTTAGTTTCTTTTTTCTATTTTGAGTCACCATAATTAAGACCCATAAGTTTATTTTTAATTGCATCAGTAACGTAACAGCTGTTCACTTATTAAGTTATCTTTCAGTACTTCGTGTAGTATGTAACCTGACCTACCTCAGCGCCTCAGTCTCCGATGGATTTCTGCCTTTCACAGCAATAAATGGTGTTTTTGAATATTCCTGACTTACACTGAGAACTGTCAGAAGATGTAATTACTTTTTGAAAATGACATTGCATGCTTTACTACTGCAACCCATAGAGAACTGTAAATTGTCCCTTCACTGATACATTTCATACCTTTCCTCTTCATTTAGATTTAAGCAAAGCCTTCAGGAATCAACCTTCTTGTTTGTCGTTTCAGTACTGATCTGCCAGTAAAATCTTCACATTGTGAATCTACTTTAATTCCGTTGTGTTGAAGAGTAAAGCTGGAACAGATGCATTTAATTGTTTCTTAAATCATGGAATACTGCCTCACGATATATTATGTGTTATGAGTTTCATTGTGTCTTAAAGTCTTGCCAGCTGTGTGAATGTTAAAAATACATTGATTATTTCTTAAGTTTAATGCACTTTCACTGCATCATAAGTAATGCGGAGCAGTTACAGCAACACATTTTATTGTTATTGTTTTACCTTGTTCAGTAATCTTAATGTATAGTCTTTGACTTCTTCTGCTATCTCAGTTTATAGCTCCGATAGACAGGTTTGGTTAAAATAAACAAACGTAGAGAAAATTTACATAAAATGCTTAACTCCTGTTGATCACAGGCTGTGCATATGAAATGCAGGCATATCAAGATGCTGTACAAGTACAATGTTGGCAGTGTTTCCCATCTCATGTACTGACATGGGATATCATGGGATTTATAGATGAACTTATGGAGCTGGTCTGAATCCCTGGGCTTTATTATTTAATTCATATGTAAAAGAAAACTTTATCGCTGTTTTTATTCCTCAGCAGACAGTTTTCTCACCTGTCTCAGCTGCAAACTCCATAGAATCTGTTTTTGTCCCCACACTGCCTACTGACAATCACCCCTCCACAATCAGTCATCCTCATAAGTTGAGAGAAAATTACGTAAACCAGCCTTCATATCTCCATCTTTTTTATTTTTGTGGTTTTAACTCCACCTATTTATGGAAGACATGGATGCCCGCATTCATTGCAGGGTCTACTATGCCCTTATCAACCATGTCAATCCTGCCACTCACATGCTAATGAGGGAAGCAGTCAACAGCTTGCTAAGTCAATCACTTGCCTCCTACTTTGGCTGTTCAACATGGAAGACTCTGCTTGTATGCAGTAAACAGCCACCAGACCATCTTTCTCTTCCACTGAATAAGAAAAGATCTCATATGCTACTTAATCTTATCCTCCACTGCTTAGCTGATCCAATGCCTGAACTAATAGTTGAACTAGGTCATAATAATATCTTTATCCCTCTACCCCATCAAGTTTGGGACACAGTGTTCTCCTCTTGTCAGAGCCCTAGCTCCCTATGGAAATGTTGGCACTCAAAATGCCGACTGCAGAAAAGCTGGAAAAAAATCTCAAAAATTGCTCTTCTTCTTAAAACTTCTTTTTGTAGGGGGGTCAGCCCACACCCACCATGTAGGAGTCAAGCCCTCGACAGCCCATGAATGGCTTACTATCAAAACTTCAAACGTCAGAATGTAAACCGTTCCAAAATGCAGTTCAAATGTATGAGGTGCTGTATATTAAGGTTGAAATATTGAAAGGGTAATTGCGGTAAAATCAAATTCGACATATTCAGCATCCTTTTTCCTCTGCACCTGTTGCAACAGTGTGGTAAGTGCCCACTTACCCACCTGCTTTTCAGCAAGCAGTATGAATGTACCAGTTCAGTACTGCACAGAACTGAAATAACATTTTTGCAAGGGGGCAAACCTCCCTGTAATCCCACACCCCTTGCAAATTATATATTCCAACTCTCAGATCACACTACAGTGAGGAAAAGGGTACATTTCCTGAGTCACACTGTACCATGATCTCTATTTGTAACATCAACCATGTATAGGTGGATGAACAGTGGAATTCGCTGCAAAGGACACTCGCAGAATTGGTGGTCGGCAATACAGGAATCAGCCAACTTAAGTTGAACATTCCCAGTTTCGCTGAACCTTCATTTTTCATTTTGATAGTAAACCCCCATGAACTTGTATATACCACCTCAGAGATTACCATACCATGGAGGAAAGGGAATATTCTGAGAGATGGCATCTTGGACTTAGTATATGTAAGTCCAATCTTTTGGTCATTCAGTTTCCGCATTTCAGGACTCACTCTTGAGGCTCCCAATTTTTCAAATGGTTACCCACAGGGGGATCTAATTAATACAGTCATCTATACCCCACATTCACAAGTACAAGATGTAAGGCTGACTCTTTCTGTTTCAAAATGTTCTGCATATCTGGGCTTAAAATATTAAGACTGGACTTTGATGCTGTTTTCTAATTTGCTCAGACCTGAGTCCTTTAAAATTGCAGTCTTCATTTGAGGCCTTTTTCAGAAAATCCATTACTGGCATAGTACCCTTACTCTGGATAGACACAGAAATGTTTTCGTTGTTTGGTGCTAAGAGAGCTATTTCACAGAAAATATCATGGACTTGCATTCCTACAGTTCATACTTTCCAAAATACAGCACCACTTATCTCTCAGTAAGATCTCTGACATCACTTCCTATAAATACGTGACTCTGGACAAGCATAGCTTCTTTAATACTCTGAGCATTCATCAAAACCATGAATACAAAAGAGATTATTCCTGCAATATTTATGAATTTATCAGATGCACCTGCTGCAGAGCTAAGTATTTATTCTTACTACAATGTTTCTAATCAGAGATGTGTACATACATACATACATACATACATACATACATACATGCAAATATTTCAAGCACGGGCATTAATGTCCTTCTAGCTTGCCAATATTCTAAAACACTTGTTCCCATAATAAGTATCCAGGATGTTCTTAAAATATCTAAACTAGTACTAGCTTTAATGTAATTTGTAACTCTGTCAAAGAACTAATTAGTACACCTCTCATTCCTATAGAATCTTCTACATAGGTTGTCTGATGATTCATTTCCAGAGGTAGTTGTCAATAAATGCTCTATATACCTGAATAAGATCTCCTCTTAGATATCTGTAAGAGACACTGTACAAGTTCAGATATTGTAATCTTTTATTACAACTTAAATTTTCACATCCATGGAAACCCTTGGTATATTTCCATTGTACTCTTTCCAGTTTACTCATGCTTGTTTTCTTATAGGGTTTCCATATTGTTATTCCATACTCAAGTTCGGGTCTAATGTCACTAACAAACAATGACTTCATTATTTTTGATTTCCTAGACTTTATAAATCTTTTTATACAACCTATAGTTCTACAACAACCATTAACGGATTGGTTGATATGATTAGAAAACTCATAGCTGAATCTACCCATATACCCAGGTCCATAAATGAGTATACAGTTTCAATCACTGTATGCTGTGTTAAATATTCACCTTTAAATGTATGTCTCTCAAATCTCATATGCTTAGTTTTTGATGTACTTAGCATATTATTCTTCTGTGCCTAAATGGTCAATTTAGTCAAGTTATTTTGCAGACATGCCTTATCTGTAACACATGTAATCAGTTTACCCAATTTCAGTATGTCTGCATATAGACTGTAGAACACCTCAGATGAAAACGTTAGGTCTGAAAGATATAATCTAAACAAGTAAGGGCCTTGGACAAACCCCGTGGGACACCCTGACTGTAACCAAGGATTTTGCCTGTCCAGTTGCTGTATGATACTTCCCATATCCTATTTGTAGGCCATGCAGCTATCCATCTTATCAAGAGTACATCAAAACCTAGTTAACTAGTAGTATGATAGTTAACTAACCTGTTTTTCTTAATTAAGTATTCAGGTAATTGAGCTACCATCATTCCTCTACAGAATGTGAAACACTGAGTAGTACGGTGATTGTGATAAACACAACCTTATTTTGCCTTTTTGCACTTACTTCCACTATGGTGGAATGGATTCACTTTATAATCTTGAAATACTAAAATATTGAATTTTAGTATCGCGAGACTATAAAGCCGAAAGCCCAAAAAAAAAGACACCCAAAACCGAGAAATTCAAAATCAAGATCATTCACATACACACACCACCACACAAATAAGCACACATACACCTATCTAATGACACAACAACAAACAAAACAACACACACACAAACACAACATAACAAACAAACACACCTACCCTACCTATCAGCAGAGGGGCTGCACCCCCCCACACACCCCTGCTACTTATATATACTAACTCTGAGGTCATACTAAACACACAAACACATAAAACTCACCACTGCACACATTCACATACACTAAAATCCCTACCCAATACCCTTACAAGAACACCATTTACCAGAATCCCCAGCTAAATCCACCAACCGCACCGCAAGTCACGAACATAACAACACAACGGCAGATTCGACATTTCCACATTCCATATTATGCAGTTTTGTGTAACTGCACTTTTGACTTTATAGTCTCGAAATAATTTAATTCGATATTTTAGTATTTTGAGATTGTAAAGTGAAACCGGTGGAACATATATTACTCCATATGCAGATGGTAGCATCACATACTATTCAGGCTTAGAATGTGACTTTGGAGTTAGCTGATGAATTCTTAGAACTGTAGCACTGATATGCTAGAAATAGGAAGAAATGCAGAAGTGCAAGGCAAAGCACATGTTACTTAATGACAAAACATAAATCTAGTAACTTTGAAGTCTAAGCTTGAGATGGTTTATATGCTTAAGAGTATGAAGTTATTATGACTTCAAACTTAGGTTCTCTTTCTGTCCCCAAGCTGAAGTAAACATAAAGCAGCTAATTGTATACTGTAAATCCAAGAGCATCAGAATAAATCTGTTGTGAATTCAAGAGCATCAAAATAAATTTGTTCTATGTGACTTTTTATAGGAAATAATACACATAGCACCAATCAGCAGTATTTTATGTATCACCTATATTCACTGTTTAACTGACATTTGCCCTTTTTTAACTTGTTCCATCATGTAACCACTCCTGACCAAAGCAGGGAGCGCATTCATTTTTTTCTTCCTACCATGGCTGCATGTCAAATGTATTGTTATTATTTTATTTTTCCTGTGGGCTTTTTATGGCACTTATTCTTACAATACAAAAACTTATTCGGATGTGCATATGCTTTAGATATTCAGCTGTGACCATCTAGAGCTATCTTTTACATGGTATATTGCTGCTCAAAAAAATCGCTATTACTTGTGAGTGTGGTATTTACAGTTCAACACTGTAGAAGGCTACAAGACAAATCTGTGAACAGTGACATTTCACAGATATACTAATGCAATACTTGTGAATCAGTGAAACTAGTTTTCACATGCATTCAACTTGCCAAAAGTCAACTCGGCAGGGCTAAAGCTATGTAAGGCAGAAAAAATATGCAGGTAAAAACCCTACACTCACAATCAGGACATGCACACATGAAAAACTGAATTAAACACAGTACGCTTCTGGAGAAAGTTGTGAAGCGTGGATCAGCCCAACCATCTTAAGATGTGTTTTGTCAAGAGTTGTACACATTAGCAGTGCCATTAAGAATGTTTCCTGATGGACAGATGTGCATTTACCTTTATAAAGGAGGAAAGGGGTGACAGAATAATAGGAAACAGGCCAAAAAGAAGGCATGAGAAAATAATTTCATAGAGGAGTGAGCAGGTGGAGGGGGTATATTATATATATATATTTTTTGGAGATTGGTCTCCTTATTCTAGAATATATAAGGGAAAGAAGGGAAGGCTGTAATGAAGCAAGAGCAGAGACGCCTGGAGAGCTAAAGACAATAGAAAAAAACATTGCTATCAACTCAGTTAGCAGCAAGGCTGAGCCTTGCTGCATGAAGTGCAACCATGCGCACCAGTCAGACAAATGTTTGCGCTTGTATAGCAAAATGCTCATTCTTGCTTTTACAAACTTGCTTAAAATGATAAAGAGGTATTTACATCTATGGTGTAATGCAGTTCATAGAGCACTGAGCCAAAATGCCTCACTGATATAAGAAATGCATTAAAGTTAACTATAGCTGTTGAAACTTCATATGCAGCACCATTTTGTATGCCACTGGTTACTGCATTTATATGGAGATCACTGGAAAGCCAAAGTGAAAGCAAAAAATATAATAAAAGGGAAGTTGTTGGAAGTGTAATGGAGGAGAAATGCTATTACTGCCACTACCAAATGTCATTCAGTAAGCAATTCAACCTAACACCAAGGAATGCTTCCTTTTATTAAACAGTACAGTCGCGTATTATGTTTGTCAGTGGCCTTGGAATCTGGCAATAGAAATACAAAGAACTATTGTGTATGATCATGATTAAATGCAATGAAACACACACAAGCAAGCCTTTTTAAGGCCACACACTTACAATTCCCCACAAAGCAGCATACAAAATTCAACTGACACATGCCATACGATTTTAAGGTACTGTACAACAAAGGGTCCTGCTCAGACAGAAACACACACACACACACACACACACACACACACACACACACACACACACACACACACACACACACACACACACACACACACACACACACACACACACACACACACACACACATGAATACTCCTGTTAATGTTCAAAGCTAGACAGAGTCACAGAGTAGTGTTCGGCAAAACCAGGCAGAGTAGGGTACAGATTGTGTTCAAACTAGTGTAGAGAATTTCCACAGCCAGTAATACCAATGGCGTTACTCTTGGGTCAGCAATTTACAGTAGCAGGGTGTAGTACAAAGGTGGGATAACTTCAATCTTGAGGAGAATCCAATCCCCAAGCAGGCACTTAAGACCTATGCTAAGTATCTATTTGGAAAAGAGGGCCCAACCCAGACAGAGCATAGTAAAGTATGGAAACAAAAACTGATGCACATAAATGCTGCTGGAGGAAGACATCATGTAGGAAGAAAGCTAAAGACATGTTGTACCATCCCTGCTGTAAAAAGCATGGCAAAATGCAATTGCTTGTAACACCACTGGTGAGGGTTCTTCCACTAAGCAAAGTTTAATACTAGATGAGGATTTTTTAATGTCCCATTGCAATGAGAATTATAATGGCAATGATGGTATTGTTACTATAGAAGATGGGATGGATGCTGGTAGCTTCATGTGGCCACATTTGTAATCACATTTACTTGAGCAGGTCTGCATTATCACAGGCAGTTTGTACATTGCGACTTTTAATATTCGTAGATAGATTTCATCACTACATATCTGTTTCAATGTTTCACCACCAGGTACCTTAAGATTATGAATGCTACCTGAACATGAAGAAACACTGCATAGTACGTAAGGATTTCTTCTCTTTTTGTGGGGTTATATTTGCATGAGTACTGCAGCTTTCAGTAGTATGGTGTTTGTTATTTGTTCATAGTATCTCAGCAACTGCATGAGCAATTATAGGCTGCACAGCAAGAAAAGCTGATATTGACAGCCACATGGCTGTTTGATTCCATACTCATGAATCAGCCTGAGGACAGCAAAGCAGAGATATAAGGTGTACAGGTAGGACCACCCTCACAACAGGTTGATGACTACAGCATGTCTGTTGCTGGGTCACAGGTAATGCAGCATAGGTACATGCTTTTAAAAGACGGGATTGGATCCTTCAAATGATCCACACCTCTGTCTCTGATACTCATGTGAATGAGGACTAGACAATGTCAGTGGTTGAAATGCCTACTAGGTAACCTGCATGATGGCAATGTTCACAGCTGGTTCCTGTGGCACAGATAGCATTGTCTGCACAACATATAACCTGTCATCACATTGTTCAGTCATACGTTACTGCTACTGATTGAGTAGAGATGGTGACAGTGTTGTAAGGAATATGTCAGGTTAGTCACCAATACATAGGAATAGTGGAGACCAGGGACAGTGCCATGATGTTCTTTCTATAGGTCACGGTTGCTTGCACAGCATCCATGTCACCCTCTGTCTGCAGACTTGTGACACTTAGCAGATACACATGGCTGACACAGTTGACTGGAACAGTAGTCATGTATGCATGAGGCCATGAGCTGCATGCACTATGGGTGGAGCAGTCAGCTCCTACATCCATGGATGTGGATTCTTCCAAGACTCATTGTGTTGGATGTCATCAGACTTCAACATCACTTAGAAAGACATCACAACCCAAGTCATGATTCACTCAGTACTGGCCAGTCACTATCAAGGGCCGTGGCAGTCTCATGGAAATCATGTCACAAGAACAACTCAGTGTGACATTCACATGGCAACTCCCATTTCTATTCCCTTGAATGTTCCCCAATGCTCTCATTAAGATATATTGTAACACAGTCCATATGTGACCTGCACACCCCTATCACATATATGTTACATGATCTTCCCCAGCCAGTTACAAAAGAAGGCAACAGTCATCCCTCTGCACAACGTTGGGCCATCTACAGACCCTGGAATCTACAGACCCACAAATCTTACTAGTCTTATACATAAAGCCATGGAAAGAATTATCATGGAGATGATCAATAGAGATATAGTAAACTTCCTGATCCTGGACCCAACCCAGTTTGGTTTTGTCAAGGGCAGATCATGCCTACTCCACCTGGTGGATTCTTTGAGAAGGTCACCAAAGCAATGGATGAAAGCAACATTTTTCTCACTACCTACCTTGACCTAGCTAAGGTATTTGACACAATACCCCACTCGGGCATTGTTGACAAACTCAAGAGGTTAGGTACAAACCTGTATGTCACCCAGTGATTAGCCAAGTGGCTCACAAACAGGACCCTGGAAGTTAGAATTGGGGAATCCAACTCTACAAAGAAGCCAGTCACAAGTGGAGTCCCTCAGGGATCAGTCATTGGACTGCTTCTTTTTGGCATTTACTTCTCAGAAGTCAAGACCAATGTCAGTTGTCTCTGGTTGAATAAATTTTCAGATGATTGCAAATTAGGAGCAGTCATTGAATCTCACACTGACACAAATGTTCTCCAGGAGGGGCTGACACAGACAAACAACTGGTGTCAGAGCCATGGACTAAAACTAAATGCCAATAATTGCATAATAGTATCCTTTGGAAGTCATCCATCCCTAGAAACTATCATATTGACAACACACCTCTTACAGCTGACCCAGTAGTCAGGGACTTAGAGACACATATAGATAGTAATCTAGCCTTTGATCAACATGTGTCTACAGTGAGGAAATCATTCTATGTTGCGCAACTTATAGACAAAGGTATGGCATCTAAGACCAAGGAAGTCATTGTTCCACTGTATTCGGCATTCATCAGACCAGTCATTGAGTACAGTGTCCCCATTGGTATGTACCTAACCAGGCATATCCAGCAATTGGATGTCCACAGAGGTTCCTCCCTAAAAGAATACAGGGTGTAAGTAATATGTCCTATTCAGACTGCCTCAAGGCCCTATCCTTGTATTCTGTCTCCTATAGGCTTTTGAGGGGAGATTTATGCCTGGCATATAGGGCATTGTCAGACCCCACTCTGATGGACTTTCTGCATATCCACAAAACAAACAGTACCCAAATTACCCCTTCTAAAGACTTAAAACTTGCCTGTGATATAGACAGGACCTGCTGGAGAGATAGGTGTGCATCCCAGAGACTACACCCTCTATGGAAAAGGCTTCCCTCCATGTGAAGCAGAGTTCCTCCCTAACCCAATTCAAGTTCAACTTGGACAAGTGGATGGGAAACTGGAAATTCACTCCTGGTTTGGCACCTATGTCTCCAATGGAGACAGGTAACCTGTAAATGATTCATCTCACAAGCACATGTTTACACATATGGGTATCAGAACTTGTCAGATTTGTGATGCATGGCTAGGCTTATAAAGACCATTGTGATTGTTAGCCTAGTAAACACAGATGAACCTATATAAAAAGCTTCAAATTGCACTGTCACAGGTTAAGAAGATTCAAAGCAAGAAAGGCTGTCAGTGTTGAGAGGGCAAGACCATATTAAAAGTATATAATTATAAAAAACAAATAAAAATAACAATAATAACTATATAACACACACACCTACATACATGCAGTTTAAAAAATATTAACTCATAATAATGCCTACAATCCCTACACATGAAAGAGTGGGACGCAATTAACTAAGCAAAATATAACATCCTCAATTCTGTTGACATACCTGTGTTTGCGTGTCATCAACTATTGCCCTGTTTCACAACCCATCTACTGTTCCAGATATAACCACCCTATTGCTAGTGTTTGTAGCACTTGTGTCACTGTCCAAGGAACAAAGTGCTAATGATGATGGCTCTGACTCTATTAACTATGCATTTTTGTATGGTGTGTAGAAGAAAGTCTTATGCATACCCCCAGATTTACTAAACTTCCATGCAGGACTAGCTGAGTCCTGCATGAAAGCACCCATTTAGGAGCAGGACGGTAGTGCACCATGCATATTAATTAGGTGTGCTGCCCGAGCTCCTAGGCTTACACAGAGTGTGTACAAGTGCAGGGGGCATGTCTGAGAGCAGAGCTCTCAGAATAAACAAGCCCCTGCAATGTAGAACAGCAGAAAGTGGTAATAAATGAGCGAGACCACTCATAGGTGTCTGCATATCCCCACCAACAGTCCCCCCATGACAACAGCAACAGTACATAAAAATTAAATGAAGAAACCCTTTTAAAAATTTTTTTTTAAATCTGAGTACAGCTAACCGTAGGTGCGCGGGTGTGCCCATTGCTTAGCTATGGTTAAAGCAGCTTAAAAGGCTGAAGAGGATAACAAGGAAGATATATGCAAATGAAGCAGCACAGGAATAGTGTAGTGAGCAGAGCATTCACCTAAGGAGCAGGCATTCCAGGTTCGAGTCCCACTGCAGCACAGTCTATTTCACATGGCAAAATACTTTATAACCAATATTATTGTTTAAAAATCCACTAAATAACATATATTTATGAACTGGAGTACTGCAGGAAATGCACATGTGAAGTGTCAGTGTCATAATGAATAAGGAACTAGTAAGCAGGTTTAAGCACAAATAAGTAGTAGTAAGCATATGTAAGCACTAGTAAGCATGTTTAAGTGTGTTTGCTTGGGGATACGCAATGCCTACACTGGTTAAGCAATTCAGAAGCTAACTGAGTATAAGAAACTGAAACTGGAAGTTAGCAGTGCTTACCTATGCGCAAACCCACGCAAACCTGCTTACAACTTCTTTAAAGTGCCTTAATCATTCTGTATCCAACTGCCCGTGTTCTACCCAGTAACAAAATAAACAGCTGCTGCAAGGCTCAAACGCAGGACCCTGCACACCACAGACAAAGTGATTTGCCACTAAGCCATGCCAGGTATACATAAATCTGATGTTTTTAGAAACATAGCATCCAGCCCAGTCATGCAACAGTACAGAGAATGTATACCAACATCTAGATGTATGTGTGTGTGTAAATATATTAATATCTAAACAGATACAACATATCTATAAATATATAGAAATATCTGGCACAGGACCTGTGTGGTGGACAGACAAAACATGATAGACACACCTCTAGCCACCAAAAGGATAGGCCCACAGTGGAGATCAATGCAGACAGACTGCATTCCAAGGTAAACTAGTATGTACACGCACACCCTGTAACACCAGTACTATACAAAGCATAACACAACTCTACTCACACTCTGTCTGTAGTTCTGGAACCTACTACAAATATGTAGCTGGCCTGAGTGTGCCGGTTCCCCTGGAAGAGGTATTGCTACCTGCTGTCTGTAACACTGATGCCCACACACAGAAAGGATGTCCATCACACAGGAAAGGTAAAGGGACCACACCCACATGTAGGGATTTATATTAGGTGTTTGCCATGACAGAGGTAATTGGAAGTACTACACAGCAAGCTGCATGCCGTTAGCAAGTGTAGGACACTGATTGGTGCAGAGGCCATCACCTAATCAAGTGCATCACCTAATAAAGCCAGGCTGCAATCTACCCCAAGCAGCTCAATCCATTCACTGGAGAGAGGAACAAAGCAAGCAAGCAAAAGCGGAAAAAAACATACAGCTCAGCAAACTAACAGCTGAAAATGCAGACATTTATGAAGCTGCCATTCATAAATACATCATTTCCACAACAGGTATATGAAGTATATGTACATGTATTAGGATGTAGTACCTGGTCCATTGTAATGTGATAGATGATGTGGAATGAGTTATATGTGCCATCAGGTGTTGTTGTGATGATGTTCAACTGAACAACTGCTATGGACAATAGTGTTTGTCTCTGTGGGTAGTGGGCAATAGCTGTTAACTGGGCAGATCAGCACTGACTGACAAGATGTAAGCCATCATAGCGTGTGTTGTTTAATGGGGATTATGAATATGACATGCCCAATAGCTGGTGGTGGAAGTAATGCTATTATGATGGACATGTGGGAGCCATGGACCACCACTTGCAGGATACTCAGGTGAATCTGTAATGTTGCATGCCAGAATGCCATAGGTGTGTAATAGGGTTACCTGCAAACAGGTCCCACATATACCCCACTAATGTCAGACCATGCCCCTATGTGGCACCTGTCTGTGTTTTAGCAAGGCAGAACAGTGCAGCTGTGCAGGCAGGTGTGAGATTGTGGAGCTGATGTCTGAATGTACCCCACATATAGTTATGCATATGTGTACATATGTCACATATATAAGGATAAATGCATATCAGCATGTATGTCCAGAAATATATATATATATATATATATATATATATATATATATATATATATATATATATATAAATATACATACACCCATGTGTAGACATATATATGAATGCACATATATATATATATATATATATATATATATATATATATATATATATATATATACACGTCTACATATGTACAAACACACACACAAACAGTTATGTATGTAAAGACATGTCCCCTATATCTCTACCACAGTGATGTGTGCTATGTGTGAGGCAGCAGCACACATAGCAATACACACAAATATCTACAGCTGGCAGTGCACCATGGATGGGTATGTCACATGTTAGTCCCTTCTTAACACCACATTTCCCCCGTCTGTGAAGTATGCAATGGGAATATGGGGAAGTATGGCAGATACACTTGTGGAGGTAGTCAGGATTGGTAGATATAGAAGACAATCTACAGGGGTCTTATGCAACACATGTGGTGAATAAACACCATGGATGGTGTTTGCGGCCTGTAATGTGGATGCCACATGGTCCCCAATATGGGTACAGTGGGAACAAGGCTCCCCCTAACTGCCACTCACAACAGCAGTCCACGTCCTGAAGGTACCAGTTCTGGAGACTGAGCAGCAGGAGCTTGTTGGCCATGTGACGGTGTACTGGGTGCCTCAGACTGATGTAGCACACCCCTCATGTGTCTGTGGAGCCCGGTATGGAACAGCTGACAGGAACATGTTGGTGTGTGCCCTGGGGGGGGTGGCAACATCCCCTGCGTGGTTCCACCTGATGGCATTGCTGTAACAGTACACGAGGAGGCCCCAGGTTGGCACACACATGTAATGTGGCCAGGTATCCTGGTCAGATGGTTTTGGAAAGGTGGATCAGCTGGCCAGTAGAACATATACATGTTATTGTGTCACTGTTATAGTACATTTGTTGGCAGTAATAGTCTACACAATCCCAGTACATGTCCAACAGCATGCATAGATCCCCCCATAACACAGAATGTCAGATGTGCAGCAATCTCAGAGCAGCCATACCACTGGATTATATATAACCATGACAATGGCATGCAAGTGAATAGTCTGTAACAAGACAGCAATGTTAGTGTCCACACAGGGGACATGGCTACAATCACATAGCAGAAGGTGTGGTACAATACACAATATATGCAAACGGTAGTTAAGCTGTAGCCATATCTAATGAGTTGTGTGTACAGTCTGTTGAAGCTGATATGGTGGGTGGGTGACAGAGATGTGTATTACGAACTGTGGTAACCTTGCCATATGAGTTGCTCAGGCCTGTTTTAATTTTCATGTCTTTCAGGCAAGATGTCACACATCAGGTTACCTGTGTATTCAGTGGATGAAAATGAGGTCATCATCAACCATGTGGTACTGCACTACCAGGTTCTCTTCGGCAGGACAGCCCATGAGCAGCAGGAGCTATTCCACAGGGTCAGTGATGTCAGCCTGCATAGCCACAGTTATGAGCAGGTCCGGCATCATTGCAGTGACCTGCTTCTCAATGCTCATTGGCGTGCTGCCACAGTCCGAGGGGATCACCTTGTCACAGGGGGGGGCATGCTATCCATCCCCCCTGACACATCTGGAGGAGCTCCTGGCCAGCCTCGTGGCACCTGCCCATCCAGAACACCAACAACCACTGAACCCATTTGTGGAGATGGGTGTCACCCACACACCAGCTGAGGAGCGTGCAGGTAAGGACACAGGCACATCAGTAAACCACTGTTCTGTAAATATCCGCAGTGGTACAGGTAAATCATGCATATCTGACATGTCATAGATATATTGTGTTGCTGCATTGCAGTGATAAACAGATGTGCAAATGTGGTAGTATTGTGGGAATGTACCATTGATGTACAGTAGTACTGCACCCAGCCTGTAGCAGTGCCACTGGTGTGTCCACTGACATTGCAACTCTCACCCTCTTATGTAGGTCCCTATGGGGTAACAACAATGCAGCAGCCTGTAGCTGGTGAGTATGTCTTATGTAGATGCATGCCAACACACCGGACATGTAATGGTGATGGTATATTTCATGCACACAACTAACTCACCTACCCTGAATGCATGCTGTACATGTGCATGCATTGTGAAATGCACAGTCTCACAGGGGTGACCATGATGGGGTATTGAAAGGGTATGTCACACACCTGCATGACAACTAACAACCTGTCATTGCAGAATGCTTCCACAGGGCGTAACATACTGTTGGTAGACATGGCCTACAGTAGTGACATGTCCTGAACAACACCCATATACAGTGCAACACCAGTGTATATACCTGTAGGACAATGCCAACTGCTGCAGAGATACACTATGGCATAAAGCATTACAGCAGTCCACATTATTAGAAGGGTCTAGGCTGCAACATGTGATGTTCAGTTTATGAGACACTGCAAGCTGCCACAAATGTGTAGGGCTTACCTGTCATGCATCTGCATAAAAGCTAAGGGAGGGGGGGTCTCAGCATGACACACCAATGAACTGCAGCAGGGATCCTAAGGATGGTAGGAATGGCTCTATCAGCATATAGTCAGGTTCAGGACCTGTGGCAGCCATAACCTACCCACACTGCAATAGTGATGGCATTGTGTGAACACCATGGGATGTGCACATGAGTAGGCCTTGCAATCAAGCAGAATAGGGGAGCATGTGTAGGGTAGGCTGAACATACACTGGTAATTGCAGAAGGCCCATGCTGATATACCCCTGACATGAGCAGTGGCTGCTGTAGTACACACAAGAGGTGTGATAAACTGTCATGATTAGGGTGTGCACACATATGCCCACATGGTGTGTATGCATTGCGGTCAGCAGCCACACACCTAACACAATCTGTAGACACTGCATGTGAAAGTACAGGACATATGTTACATACCGGGCTTGTTTACTGCTAAGATATGTTGTGCTGTGTTCCCATGGCAGATCACGGATGTGTGTGTAAAATCAATAAAGGTGTGTACACCTCCCATAGCCATGGTATGGTCTGATGGTTGTCAGTGTAAGCATTTCTGCAGTGGTCATACATGGTCTGTTGAAGTTGACAGCTATAAATCAGGCATCAGGCATTCACCAATGGCAACAGTCCACATATCATCCAAGGTATGTGTTGTTGAAATGCATAGAGGCTGTGAGAGGTACAGCTGACATAACTGATACAGTACTTCACATTCCGCAATGGGTTGTACACCTGTGAGTTGTGGTGCAGAGTACATGGCAGGGTGCAGAACAGGTGCACAGCAATACCTTGTACATGGGCGCAGTGGTATCCAGGAGAAGGGGCATCACCTAGTCACATCACATGCATCATACACATGTATATCGTTGCTAGCATGGATTGACTATAGCTGAACTGCATGCTGTTCTGTTGCATGCTGGCAAATGGGCAATAGGAGGACTGTGTTTACGATCATTGTGCAACCTCACCTGTATATATATATATATATATATATATATATATATATATGTGTGTGTGTGTGTGTGTGTGTGTGTGTGTGTGTGTGTGTGTGTGTGTGTGTGTGTGTGTGTGTGTGTGTGTGTGTGTGTGTGTGTGTGTGTGTGTGTGTGTGCGTGTGTGTGTGTGTGTGTGTGTGTGTGTGTGTGTGTGTGTGTGTGTGTGTGTGCGTGCATTCTGGTGGTTAGTTAGTTTTCCTGCAGGGTCACTCTGGTGAAGTGGTGGGAGGTAGATGCATGTATGATGCATGTGTGTATGTGTGTGTTTGTGTTTGTGGCCATGTATGCACATGTGTGATTGTGGGGCATTAATTCAGCTGTACCCCCCTTAGGGACCTTGCAGTACATGGACATAGAGTGTCACATTACACACCAGGAATACCTGTCATGTACTCACAGGATAGCAAATAGTATAATATGGTCTGTAGCATGGAACAAGCATCCAGAGGGAAGGTAGACTCCAGGTACACACTTAATGTCCGGTCAGCAGAGTGGTCACCTACAACCCACGTATGCAGCTCTACAGATGCATTGGGGAAGTAATAGTCAACACCAGGAAATGTATCCAAATATTACAGCTGACACATGATGGGCTGATGGAACAGCATATCTGGCACATACTGAGCATTACATACACATGACACACCAGTGGGAACTATTATAGGTACAACATAGTAGCCCACACATATAGGGGCCATGCACATCATTCTGTCCATACAGAGGGTGTATATCGAATGACAGCATTGAGGCCATGTAAATCCACTACACACAGGTCAGGCAGGTAATGTAGCAACAGGCCTTGTGTTGTGGCTGCTTGTGTGGTCATTTAGAGGACTGTGATGTTAATGAGTGGTATCAATGTGTGTATGTTAACAAGTGTGATGCAGGATGGGGTAACACATGGACATATATGTGGGATGCAGGATGGGGTAACACATGGACATATACATGGGACTATCTGTAAAGCCATGGACAGGTAGGTATTACAGAGATATGTGTGTGTGTGTGTGTGTGTGTGTGTGTGTGTGTGTGTGTGTGTGTGTGTGTGTGTGTGTGTGTACTATTAGGCAATACTGTACAGGTTTTAAAGTGCTATTATTGTTTCCCCCACAAGTGGCAAGGTGGGTCAGGGTCTCTCCTGCATCCAATTTGATGTAGGTGTCCATACAGACACTGATGATGATAATAATGTTGAGGCACAGGTGGGGTTGTCAGGGGCTGACACTGCCCCAACATTTGACATCCCCCTTTTAGCCAACCCACCCCCGTACACAGTTACAGTGCCTATACACACCCCATCACCAGTGGTCATAGCAGAGGGACAGCTGGCATTCAGTGGCAGTGCACAGGAAAGTGGGATAACCATGCCTACTGTGTCCGGTCGGAGTGGGCATAGCCAGATGTCTAGCAGGCTGCCACATAGGCGGATGTCCCAGTCTGCTCGTGGTAGGGTCACTGGACATCATGCCCCTGTCATAGGTGACATAGCTGCAACCAAGCAGAAGCATGTTTCAGGCTGTAATGGCAGTGCAGGCATGTATTGAGAGTTACACCATACAGGGCCTTAGGCTGCAGATGGCTGTTCTCACATCTGTAAGCGACAACCTCCGTGAACTGCCGGGTGCCATCCATGCTTCTACTGAGCAAGTGGATAGATGGCATAATGAGATGATGGCCCTCATCAGCCGTGGTGTGTCGGTGCTTCAAAATGTGGTGGGGATGCGGTGAAGCCCGTGTGGATGTGGGCCAGCAACACTAACAGTTGGCAGTCAATGTGGGCATGCTAGGACACCAAGGGGATACTGTAGTGGCAGTAGCAGCCCCGGCAGTGCTGGAGGTGTGCTTTCCACACCACACCACAGCAGGCTATGTGCACTTGGTCCTGGCCAGTTCCAGGAGGGACGTAGTACCAGCAGACAAATGTTATCAGCAGATAAGAGTAGCACTTTAACGCCTGTACCTGGACGTACCCACAGAACCCCTGTCAGACACAGTCCACATGCCCATGGTCAGAGGCAGTGAACTGCACACCCTGCCAAGTATGGTCTGCAGCTGTCCATAAACACCTGTGTAGGGCAGCACAAGGCAGAACTGTGTGCATGCATACCCACACACTATGCAAACACACCTAGAGCAACCTCATACCTACACACTCCACATCACCTCAGCCAGCTTCCCAGAGTACACCCCTTACCCGCACACATGGTGTCAAGTGTATGGCCCACCCTCAGCCTCTGGCAGACCAACACCACACCCTGTGCATATGATACCTGTGCCCCATCCCTGTCATCCATACTATCAATGCAGGGACATGCTGATATGGTTCTGATGCACATGGTGACTGTACACCAGTGTACCACAGTCCTGCAGTGTAACATGTTGTAGGGAGTGTGAGGCATATTTGGCAGGTAGTGTAGCCATCCAGAAATGATGCCTTCTAGCTGTTAGTAACACTGCTGGTTGTGGTCTCTAAAATGATATGCAGTTGTGTTGTAGGTGTACATGTGTCAGCACAAGGATGGTCTGCAGTCATATTGCACAACGGGGTATGTCACTGTGCTGACACCATGGCAGTGACATATCTGGGGTACAGTCAAACACATTTCACAGGTTACTATACCGGAGTATTGCCTGTGCCACATGGACAGATGGTCCACTGAGGCATGTATACTCTCCAACCTGATGTAGACCTACCCATATACACGCACACTGTTACTTGCCAACACTGGGACTAGACCCCTACCAAGCAATGTCATGATACTGATGTGTGTGGCTTACATTGCAAAAACACTGCCTTAACCATTCTGTATCCAACAGACCTTGTTCTGCTCAGCAACAAAATGAACAGCCCTTGCAGGTCTTGAACTCAGGATCCTTTACACTGAAGTCACACCACTTAACCACTACACTATGAACATTGTGGAGAAAGCTGTTGTTTTACCGATATAGCTGTCATTACACATATTGAGTAGTACTGAGCAATTGCCTTGAATTCCTAGATTGTGTAGTCCTTGTTATTAATATAACTGTTGCATCACATATGTTGTTTTATCATAATGTACACATAGCAGATACATACGGTAGGATACATGTGGAATGGTATACACAACCGTGACATTTACTCATGACAGGAATAGGGTTGTATACATATCACAGGTGTATAGATGTCTACATGTACATACACAGGTATACACATACATATGTCTGTATACACATCTGTATAGTGCTACATATATATGGCCATGAGTACATCTCTTCATATGTACATATGTATACATATGTATACATATATGTATATATACATATATGTGTGTATGTATATATATATATATATATATATATATATATATATATATATATATATATATATATATATATATATAGGTATACGTATATGTACATATAGATATATGTGTATATAGCTATATATGAATGCACATCCTATGTGTACAGATATGCCTAGTTATGTTGGTATATATATATATATATATATATATATATATATATATATATATATATATATATATATATATATATATATATATATATATAGATAGATATATATAGATATCTATAACTATATGTGCATACATATCTATTCTGATATCCCGACTACTGTCAATATATCTGTAGATATCCATACGTGTATGTGCATATGTACACTATCTGTATATGTGTAGATATATATTGCTCTGTATATGTATATATCTGGGTGTGTATATGTATATCTATGTACATATACATACCCATCTATATATGTCAATATGTATATGTATAATCATATATATAGATATCTGGATAATTATATGTACAGATATTTTCACCATATGTCATGGACATGGAGTGTAACCCTACCCCAGCCCCTATAGTCCCAACTTCATAGTGCAAGGGGATATCAGGTATGTATAGCAGCAATATTAGTTGACTGTTGCTACTGTAATTGGGATTGTCTTCACAGACATAGTGTGTTTGGGAGGTCACATCTGCTTTCAACATGTGTGCCATTGGCTACTGACAGATATCCTAAGGATATCATAGTAAAGTACCACTGCTAGCACATAATGCTCCTGTGGACTGCCACAGAGATATTGGCCAATATATATGGACATTCTGAAACACTCTGTACAGTCCAGAGGTATACACAGAACCCCTTAGTGCAAAACATGTGTTCCATGCATGACAATATGGATGTTAACAGCCATGGAGATGGGTATAACACATAACGACTGATATACATATGCCACCATAGGTTATGCATTCACACACCCTTGTCTGGCCTAACACATAATAACTGCTGGTACGGGTGTGCCATGGCCACATACTACCCACTAGATATTGACATAAATCTGTACAACATCCCACTGCTCTGTACACATACATAACTGTTAAGGAGGCCTGGCAGCAGTACATCTGGCAAATATCTACACATGACATCTCACTGGGTAAGTACACTAAGCTGCTAGGCATGAAACAATGCACTGTGTAGGCTACAGGCAGACTGGCTCAACACTGGCCTACATCTCCTATGGGGGAATGCACATTTTCTGCATATACATCAGCCTCTGCAGGCGTGTCCCAGCACAGGGTAAGATACACCTGTGTGAAAGTACATAACCACAACCAATGTAAACACAGCCACAGCCACATATGGTAAACTAGCATAATATTACAGTATATGGACTATCTTTTCAACATCATCCTCATATGTGCCACTCACAGACTAACCCAACATATACTGAGCTGCTACACGGTTTGGTCAGCTGGCTGTCTGTGGTATGGGACATGTGTGTGTATGTCCCTACAAACATGTAAGCCAATATGGTAACATACAGAGGAGCAGCATGTAACATTGGATAGAGCAGGACCTATAACAATGACATCTACCGCAGTCTGTACACAGGCTAAAGAACATATTAACAATATACACATTGTCAACATTCACCTTAGGTACACAGACCTCAGTATTGTACAAATGACCACAGAATGTCTAGGTTATGTCATAAAATATAACCCCTACTGTACATAACGTGTAGTATTCTGATATCTCACTGGCTTGTTATCAGATATGACAACACTAATTATGGTGTACAGCACATATGCACCTCTTAATGCATGACATATGTACAAAGGTTGACAGAGTTGTGGCTGGAAGCACATATACAGGGCCAATATTGACATGTTACTGTGATAACCTCTTACATTTACTGTTATAACAAGGTTTGTTGCAACATATGTCCTATGAGGGATATGAAGTCAGTAACTGTCATCATTTTCACCATCTACAGACTGCAATCCTCACACTACCTTCTGCAGTTCACAGATACATGATCTGTGGGTAACACATGAAACCAAGGGCATAACACACTGCCCAGTCTGCAGATGACCCTACAGATGGGTATTCCTCATAAACATAGAACTGACATGGCAGGTATTAAAACATGTAGGACAGCCATATCCACACACATACTGTTAAACCAACATAGCTCTACATGCAGTATAGCAGCACTTACAATCTGTAGTTAGGTCAGGCACATCCCCCTCCTGTGTGTTGCCCTATTTCCACAGTGTATGTTGTTAGAGGTAAATTCCCAATCCATCTGAGATGCTGTTTGCCAAACAACAGATCTATTTCCTGCTCACAGTGAATGAAAAGGGCCAACACCAACATGATGTTCCTAGATATTGGAGTGTGTTTCCAAGCAATTGGCTATGGGAATGTTACCACAGCTGTTCCACATGCAATCAACTAGGGGAGGGCTGCAATTCCTGCAGGGGCCATCAGCTGATCATGTGCATCACTGAAAATACACATGCTGCTGCTTAAGCAAAGCAGGTGTAGGTCTCCACATCCACAAGAGAGGGAGTGAAAGAGGCAGACAGAGGCAAAGACACGTCAGGGCGGGGAGGGAGTGTAAAACCTAAGCATGTTTGTGTCACACACCTACCAGCACAGGGTATCAAACTCCTGACAACTATATCATTCTATCACATTTCTATGCAGTTATTGGATGCGCCACATAGGTTACATGTTGTGGAGCCCTCAGAATATATATGTGATGGTGAGTGACATCTGCAACAGGGATATAGTAGCTATACGGTAGGTGTAGTACACGTGCCTGAGAAACACACCAGCCTGCAAATAGTGAAATAAAACACACATTCACCAGCACTTCACCAGGGTATCTTCTTTATTCGTAAGCGATCTGGTACCTTGGCCTTTCGCCTTCATGGATCACAAAGCTTACATTTTACAATTGACTTAAATACGCATTCATTTAATTAATTAATACCAATTAACACAAGCAGCTTGCATCTTACATATTTAAAGTGACACAGTGCAAATAACATTTAATTCATTATTTAATCACTTAATACAATGCAAAAATATATAACTATAAATATATATAGAGCATAAAAAACAATTATATATTCCTAATATATTATCATTATTATTCTTCATATGGAATGCTTGATATTGCAACTAATATTTAAATGGCTAATTCCTGATTTAGTCCTAACGGTTTTAGAGTTCTAAACTTTATTATCATTCTAGTTTCTAATTCAAGTAATTTATTAATATAATCTCCACCTCTATTAAGGTAGGGCTTACCCAATACACAAAATATTAAACTACTAGAAGAATCACCATGTTTAGTAAGGAAGTGTTGAGCAACAGGACTAACTTCACTCCGATTTCTTATGTCTTTTAAATGTTCCAATATTCGGATCTGACCATCCATTTAGTTTGTCCTATATACCAAACATTATCACAAGAGCAACCCAGAATATACACTACCCCTACTGATCGACAGTTAAAATATGATCTAGGAATAAATGTTGTCCCATTAATATTACTCAAATTCTTAGCCCTGTCACAAATACTACAACAACCACATGAAAATGTACCAAACTGAGTAGTATTAATATAAATCTCTTTCACAAAGTTATGATTTAATAATTCTTTCAGATTTTTTCCCCTTTTAAAGGAGAAAGTAATATGTTTTGGGAACAGATGACCAATATTTTCATCCTCACTCACAATATACCAATATTTTCTCACTATTTTGATTAACTCCTTCGAAAAAGGGGAAAATCTAGTAACATAAAAAAGCTTATCCCCAGTATCTTCCCTTATATCACACACTTTCTCTTCAGTTCACCCATTTCTAAAGTATTCATGTGAGTGAGGAGGTGGCCCATCATAACCGTCCCCCAAAACTTTAAATTTACATTCTAAAAGATGATTTTTATCATAACCTCTCTCCCTTAGCCTTAACATGACTTTATTTAGTTCATGTTCTTTTTCATTCTCATCACTCGTGTGGTTATAGATTCTTCTAAATTCACCCAAAGGTAAAGATTGTAATAAATGTTCAGGGTGCATGCTTGTAGCGTGCAAAAACATATTCACTGAATTTGACTTCCTAAATGGCCTAAACCCAATGAATTCTCCATCAACAAAAAGGGTCACATCCAAAAAATTGATATGTTCCCTATTCAATTCATAGGTGAATGTTAATCCATGTTCATTATTTCCAAGACTCTCAAAAAAGTCTAAAAATTCATTAACATCACCCTTACAGATAAAAATAAGGTCATCAATAAACCACTTATATAATATAACATTATTCTTAAAAAAACAAAGTTGGATAAATTAACTTCTTGTCATAAAATCCCATATAAATAATAGCATATGAGAGTGCAAAAGCAGCCCCCATAGCTGTTCCTTTTTTCTGCAAAAAAAACTCATTATTGAAGGAGAAATAATTATGAGTTAGGCTAAATTCAAGTAAACTGATCAAAAAGGTAGTTCTGGGTCCATCATCCAACAATTCCATAATAGATTCCAAACCCCATCTTAAACTGATGTTTGTATAAAGTGAATTAACATCAATGGTAACCCAATAAAAATCTTGTTGCCATCTAATCTGAGATAATTCACACAATAATTCCTGAGTATTAGAAATATGTGTCACAACCTTCTTTAAGTGTTCTTTTAGGTGGAAATCCAGAAAAATATTAACATTGCTTAAGAAGGAACCAACTCCTGATACAATTGGTCTACCCGGGGGTTTATACAAATTATTATGCACTTTAGGCAAGGCATAGAAAATAGGAGTAATAGATTTCTTAATATATAATTTACATATATCTTTATGATCAAAGAAACCAAAATGTTCCCCTCTCTCTAATAAAGTCAAGAGCTCATCATTAAATTCTATTATAGGGTCCTTCATTAAGCTTTTATACTCATCTGTATTATTCAACAAGTCAGCCACTAGTTCACAATAGTGCACTTTATTTAAAATAACCCAATTCCCTCCCTTATCAGCACACATAAAGATAAACTCAGTCTTTTGTTTCTCCATGTTTGTAAGAGCTAACCATTCATTCTTATTTAAATTGTAAAATTTCTTTTGCCTTAAAAATTCAGATAATGTCACAGTAATCTCTTTAAATAAAACTTTAAAAAACATAGAGATGGCAGGCACCTTAATATTTGGTGTAAATTTTTTGTCAGTTACCAGATGGGGTAATGTTAATTTTCCATATCCTGTATGAAAACAACTAAAATATTCAGTAGATTCATCCGAAAAAAAAAATCATCATAATCATAAACTGACATGTTTAATAAATCTTCATCAAACTCATAGTCAAAATTAACATTTTCATTTTCAACAGAGCCTGTATCTTTCTTTTGAAAGAAAACTTTTAAGTGTAATTTTCTACTAAATTCTTTCAATTCAAAATACAAGTCAGCCAATGAAGGAAAATGTGTAGGTACAAATTTACTACCCCTAGATAACACAACCTTCATTTCATTTGACAAATTAAAATCAGACAAATTTACAATATCTAGTGTCCATTCGTTGTACTCACTCTGCTGTATATCATTTGTAGTGGTTTCTCCCCTTTCTGCCATTTCTCCCTCGGCCAGATTTATCGGCCTGTAATGAATGTTCTGTAGTTGGAGAAACTAAAATGCCAATGGCCCCCTCAGTCTCTGTATTAGAAGAAACTGCAGAGTCAGTAAAAATTACATTTTTAGAAGCATATCTTTTAGTATTTTGATCCGTAGACGATGCAGAAACACTACGCCGCTTCTGGAAGCCACTCCTAACCCTTGACCTGCTTCGCGTTGTTTCACGTTGCCATGAAAAAAGAATCCCTGTTTCATAGTCTTTTAGGTCCCTTACTAATTTGTTCCTTTTCCGCTGAATAATGTCAGTTTCAAGTTTAGAAATCTTCTCATTTATTTTAGAGATCTGCACTCTATAACAGGACTCCTCCACCACCTTGTCCTGCAAGTGCAAAATGTCAGCCTTTAACTTTTCATGTGTTCGCATATTTCTTTTTACCAAAATACAGAGCCAATTCAGGGTACACTCCAAAGATACGAAGAGGTCACTCTCTTCCTCTGAAAATTCAGTGGCAGGGAGCCTGTCAATCCGTAACCCCCTCGGAGTTAGGTTTAGACTAATATACTTCTCCAGAAGCCGAGTGTCCAAAAAGAGAGCAACTTCTTTGGCCATTAGCCTCTCCAACTGCTGGAATCGCCCATCTAAATCATGATTACTGCCAACATTCCAGGGATCCAACAATGAAAATTTTTTCTCTCTTTCATTTACAATGTCTGCAAAATAAACGCCTCCTGGCAAATTAGACTGCCAGGAGTTACAGCTGCCTGAGACATCTTCAAACTAGTGCAAGTGCTAGTGAAAAATCAAACAAATCCAGAGAAACACACCAGCCTTCAAACAGTGAAATAAAACACACATTCACCAGCACTTCACCAGGGTATCTTCTTTATTCGTAAGTGATCTGGTACCTCGGCCTTTCGCCTTCACAGATCACAAAGCTTACATTTTACAATTGACTTAAATACTCATTCATTTAATTAATTAATACCAATTAACACAAGCAGCTTGCATCTTACATATTTAAAGTGACACAGTGCAAATAACATTTAATTCATTATTTAATCACTAAATACAATGCAAAAATATATAAATATAAATATATATAGAGCATAAAAAACAATTATATATTCCTAATGTATTATCATTATTATTCTTCGTATGGAATGCTTGATATTGCAACTAATATTTAAATGGCTAATTCCTGATTTAGTCCTAAGAGTTTTAGAGTTCTAAACTTTATTATCATTCTAGTTTCTAATTTGTACACGTAGTACACATGCCTGTCCACATGTACAGTTCCAGCGACAACACAGCCACATTCACACAGGGATGCACACACACTGACACACTTGGCAGGTCCAGGAATACAACCCATCACTAGTGAGATTGCCACAACACAATATGGTGCAGGTATCACATGTACCACAGGGGTCATACAGAGGGGATATGGGCAAAGGGTATGGGGAGGTGTCTGACATCAAACAGCATGCTTCGTATGCCAATGTGGGATGTAATGAGTGTGGATGTGATCATACAGATCATACAACACACACACACAAACAGGGTGCCAGTACTGACATGCATGGGTGCATTTCTGCATGGGTGTGTGGTGCCAACTATGCCAGATGGCTATACAAGGCTAGGTGATGGGTTACCTTGGCATCAGGCCACATGACGATGGTCAGCATTGTGGCTCAGGGCTGTCGTTTCTGCATTTGCCCACATAGGTGGGTATTGTATCCCCCATCCAGTCACCTGGGTGACTACTGTGTGTGGCCAGTGCTGTGCATCACTTGCCATGCATGTGTTCTTTAGTCCATAATATGGACGGTGTCTGGGATGTGCACTCCTTCCACATGCATGTACAGTGACATGTGGAACTGTACCTGGGGTGTCTGGCCCATGTTGTGTACACAGATTATCAGTAGATGTGCCAGTCTTGGCCACCTGTGGCAGGGATTGGTAATGGACCGCAGGTTTACCCTGTACCTACATTGATAGCATGCTAACAGCATTTTCTGGTGTCAGTGGCATCTGTCCCTACAGAGCATGTTTCAGGCATGGCATGTCCTTTGTGGGTCACATGTGATGGGACCACAGGTGTTACAGGTGTCCAGGAGGGAAGCATGGGGAAGGTGCACTGTCTGCATGTACATGCCTATTGGACAGATGGACAGGGTGCCATGCCCTCTGTAGCCCACTGCAATTGCTCCATAGTTACTATCAGTGGCCAATATGCAGTGCACTATCCACATATTTGCTGTTGCCTAGGCATGTGTGTGTGTGTGTGTGTGTGTGTGTGTGTGTGTGTGTGTGTGTGTGTGTGTGTATGGGACATAGGTTGAGAGTGTGCTCTGTGTAATACTGGGTTGCTCACTGTGATTGCCTGGCCTTGATGTCACATATGGGTATGGATTTGCACCCCAGCCTCTTGGCTATTTCACATCTGTTATCCCTGTATGGTGAACATTATCATATATACTATGGCCACCATACAAAAAATTTGCAAAACCTACTCCACATTGGGCCCAGGTATCACACACTCATACCCACCTCCACACAAGATACAAGTTACACACACACACCTGTCCCATCTGGGAATAGAACCCCTACCTAACTAGTTTATTACATTACAGCACTACGCAGTTATAGTATGCACCACGGAGAATAATGAAGTGCCTCTTCCACAAAGGTTAATATCACATTGGATGGCATCAGCAGGATTGGCAAAGAAGGACATTCAACTTGTAGTGAGTGTGGCTAGGCTAAAATGCATTGCTCCCTACACAGATAGTGACACACACACACACACACACACACACACAAAACATCCACAACCAACATGTGTGGGTATAGAACCCCTAACAGAGGTCTATATCACACTACAGCATGAAGCTATTGTAGGACACACCACATGGATTGCTGGAGAACTCCTTCCCCAAAGGTGTATTTCGCAATGAATGACATCAGCAGGATTGCCAAAGTAGTGCATTTGAAATGTACTGAGTGTGACTAGCCTAAAATGCATTGCTCCCTGCACAGACATTGAAACACACACAAAACATCCACAACCAACATGTGTGGGAAGAGAACCCCTAACAGAGGTCTATATTACACTGCAGCATGGAGCTGTTGTAGGACACACCACATGGATTGCTGGAAAACTCCTTCCCCAGAGGTGTATTTCACAATGAATGGCATCAGCAGGATTGCCAAAGTAGGACATTTGAAATGTACTGAGTCTGACTAGCCTAAAATGCAATGCACCCTGCACAAACATTGGAACACACGCAAAGCTTCCAGAATCACCATGGGTGGGTATAGAACCCTACCAAAGTTCTATATCACACTACAGCAGTATGCAATCACAGGACATGCTACGGAGATTATAGGGCTGCATCCTTCCCAGAAGTATATTTCTAGGTGGATGTCATCAGCAGCCTTGCCAAAGATGAGCATTTGAATTGCAGGGAGTGTGACTACCCTAAAAAGCATTGGTCTCTTCACAGACAGAGTCAGACAGACACACACTTGCCATGTCTGGGATTAAAAGAAATACCTAACTAACATATCACACTACAGCAGTATGCAGTTACAGGATGCGCTATGGAGATTACTGGGCTACATCCTTCCCAGAGGTGTATTTCTAGGTGGATGACATCAGCAGCCTTGCCAAAGATGAGCATTTGAATTGTAGGAAGTGTGACTACCCTAAAAAGCATTGCTCTCTACACAGACAAACACACTTGCCATGGCTGGGAATTGAACTCCTACCTATTTTATCACACTAAAGCAGTGCAAACCTATGGTACATGCCACAGAGATTACTGGGCTACAATTCTCCCAAGGGTGTATTTCACAGTGGATGACCTAAGCAGGCTTGTCATAGTATGGGGAGGGCAGTGTGTATGCATGGGCCATAACCCATTCATCTAGAGGTTGACACACCACATGCTGGCACACACAGGGTCATATTTCACAGGTATGTGTATACAGCTGCTAGATGACTACTTCTTTGTACAGTCATGTTTCACTGCTGGCACGTGCACCTATAGTCTCTAATGCTGATGACATATGACCCTCATGTGTTTGGGGCCCTTTGGCTGTGTGCTGGGTGAGACAGGCCTGGATGGCTCCTTGTCACAGACACCCTCTTCCACACATCTATGTACGTCTACCTTTGCTTATTATAGTGTGTTGTCCTTACATATATATCTGTATTTTTATCCACTGTGTGTGCAAGGCATGCGTAGTGCATACTGATGAGTGTATGCACTGACAACTACAACTGTCAGATATGTCTGGTCCACTGGTGTTTGCAGACATGGCCTTCATGTGTTTAAGTGTGTGAGCATGCCCAGTATGGCCTTCTGTATTTAATGTGTGGATCGAGTCCAGGTAGTTTGTACTGCAGTGCTGACCTTGGTGTTGTACACCGACAGATGGCATGATGTTTCTGCATGGTATCCATCAAGCATTTGGCATTAACTGTTCCTACATTTCTGCATTGGATGGGGGGGGCTCAGCGGACTATTTCTACATTTCTACACAGGATGGGGGGGCACACCTGACTGTTATTACATTACTACATAGGAGGGGCACACCTGTCTATTTCTACATTTCTATACAGGGGTGGGGGGCACACCTGACTGTTATTAAATTCCTACATAGGGTGGGGGGCCCACCTAACTATTTCTATATTTCTACAAAGGGTTGGGGGCACACCTGGCTGTTATTACATTGCAACTTAGGGTGGGATGCTCACCTGACTATTTCTACATTTCTACACAGAATGGGGGGCACTCCTGGCTGATATTATATTACTAAATGGGGGGGCACACTGGCCTATTTCTACATTTCTACACAGGGTTGTGGGGGCACACCTGACTGTTATTACATTACTATGTAGGATGTGGGGGGCACACGTGACAATTGTACACATTTGCTATGACTGTACTGGTATGTCAGGTACTCTATTTCATTCTATATTGTTAACTATCATGCTGACAAGAGGCATACCAGTGTAATACAGATCATGGCTTTGGTTGCCCTACATATTATTGTCTGACTTCCTACCCTTCGGAGCTAACATCCTATTTCCTGCCCTGCTGTAGTCTGTCTGTGTAGGCCTGGGGGGGAGGTTAACCATAGCCATCATTCAGGGGCCATGGCACAGGCTCTGTTTGGGTTTGTCTACACCTGTCCTCCTGGCTGAGACTGTTGTTGGGTATATGAACCACCCAGACTGGCATGTGTGGGTAATATGGACACACATGTCGCTCAGCACATTTTCTGCAGTGGGTTTTGTCACCCTGTATAGTACTGACTACTATGGTGACTCCAGTATGTGTTACAGATGTCATGGTGCCACTATGGGTGTCTACTGTCTGCTGCCATAACATTCAGCCACCCAACTCCCATGCATGCTCACATTCATACCATAGATACAGGTAATGACACATTCTGCTCCATTCAGCAATTGCTAGGTTGATTGACTTACCTTGAGGGGGGTTTGAGACTTGTGGATGGTGCTGGAGGGCTGCCTATGTCAGATGCACATAGTACACTCCCTATACATGGTTGAGCACAGGTAGTGTCATGTTAGGCACCCTTTTTACTGTATGTGCAAGTCAGAGAGAGGTGCAATTCCCTGGGTCCCTACTGTGTCAGTGTATGTGCTATGCGTTGTCTCTTTGCCATGGCCTCGGCATACTGGGCACCCTTCCATCTGCCTACTGGGGCAGGCTCAGGTTGTTTCTCCTCTGAGTCACTCTGTGCCTGTGCAGGCCTTGGCATTGGTGGGGGGCTGTTTGGCCCTGCCCCATGCTGTTCCAGCTGCAGCTGTTTCTGCAGGATCATATTGTGTAGTATAGCACATACCATAACAATTTGGGTACATGTAGCTGGTGAGTACTGCAAGGCACCATCGGATGTGTTCAGACACTGGAACCATGACCTGAGCATCCCAAACACATGCTCTATTATAAGTCTGGTCTGTGCGTGTGCCTCATTATGGCATTCTTGTTCAGGTGTGTGTGCATTTCTGATGGGTGTCATCAGCCACGGCTCCAGTGTGTAACCAGCATCCCCCACTAGGTGACCATAGGGGATGTCCCCATTGGCAAATCTCTGGTACCACTGCGTCAGATGCCATATGTGGAAATCATCATATCTTCCAGGGCAGCCAGCACACACATTCATTATAATGCTCTGGGCATCACATATGACTTGGCAATTGATGAAGAGTATGCCCCTGCGGTTGATGTAAGCCTTACCCTGATCACCGGGTAGTGCTTTGATGCATATGTGCGTGCAGTCTATAGCACCCACTACCTCTGGGTAATCTGCTATTTGGTGGAGGAGATGCATATTGCTGGTCAACACCTCACGGATGTTGAGGAAATATATGTGCTCACTGGCATGTGCTGACATGGCATCCACGAACTGGTGGAATAGTCTGAATGCTGATGCCTGTGAGATCCCCGTGATATTCCCAGTTGAGCTTTGGGAGGTACCTGTGGCTAGTATTCCTAGGCCTACACATACCTTGGTATCTACTGGGATGAGTTCCCTTCAGTCAGTTTGGTGTGTCAAGTGTGGCGGGCAAGCTCAACAATTTGGTGTACGAGGTCTCTGTCCACCTGATAGCACTCCACTATCTCCAGCTCATGTAGCCCATGGTAGGTTACCGTGGGTCTGTACACTCTTCTCCGTCTCCTCACTGTGGGTTGATTGGCAGCATTCACATTCTCACCACCCTCAGCCTCTTGCACATGTTGCTCTATGTTGCCTGCTGCAGCCCTTCTCATTTTGTAGGTTTGTTTGTTAAAATTTTCCAGCTTGTATACATCGGTGATGTAGAGTGTGGGAAAAAACAGAGGTGAAGGTGTTTGCTTAGTTTATAGTAGTGTTCTGGGCTGGTCTACTACCTATGTAATTGGCTGATTCTGATACATTTCACCTCCCAGCTAAGCTAGTTCTCCTTGATTACCTTCCTACTGCTGTTTTCCCTTCCCATTGCCTTCCTGTTTAAGCTCGTCTGCATGCTGCGTAAACAGCATGCTCAAATGTGCACACTGCTGCTATTTACTGGTTTAACCTCTTTTTTCTTCTGTAAAATCCAGTGTGTGGCACGCACTAAGGTTTATCTTTGTGATTTTGCACTGTCACATAGTGTTTGTCAACACCCATAGTTAAATATTAGATGCTGGCACTACACCTAAACTGCTCTGTACCATGGACAAGATTATATGAGCGATTGCTGTGCTTTTTCTGCAGACTATTCATCCTCACTAGCCTCATTGTTACAAGTTTCATGTGGTGTCATGGAGAGGTGCATCACAAGTAGGAGGTCCAAATGGCAGTGATCATGGCACCAGTTCACCAGTCTGATGTAAAATAATGTTGTGAAGAATACAAGAACAGTAAATATTCTGCATGCAGTAGCAGAGTCACACTGATGAGCGCCACCCCCAGGCATTAACCAGGCAGAGCACTTGCTCAATGGCTATTCACTCCTCTGACATGGACATTCTCTTCTGCAGCTCTCCATGGATTCTGAACTGTGTCATTAGCCATTCTGACTGCATTGTCAACATCACCTGCAAACTGCAAAGTATACATATGGAATCACAGCAGAAAGGTACTCATGGGATTAGCCTGAAAATGACACACTGGTCAACAAATATATAAGTAAATAAATATCTGAATAACTAAATGCTGGGTTGACACATTGGTTGTACAGCTACATCCAACACAACACAGAGTACCTGGCATTTGATGAAATGGTAGGCCTTCCAGTTATGACACCTCTCCCTTCATGGACCAGGTAAGGCACTGATATCTACATATGTTAATATGTCTTACTAAGCACCTCAGAGAAGCATGTCAGACCAAAGAATGCATGCATGGTGATATCATGGCCCTTTGGTGACTGTGAGAAGTAAGTATGTTCATCCACATTGGCTATAATAACATTGAGGAATTACTGTTGTATCTTCATTATGAAAGCCTATGAGATACCAAATGAGTCTCCAGATTGTCTCTCAAAGTTTCCTGTGGCAAGTATGACTCCTATACATACCTTAGCATCTAGAGTAATATGAAGGCCAAGCATTGCCCAATTCCAGTGTATGGACTACATTTGTTCACAAAATCATGGATAACGTCCATTATACATGAAAGCATTCAAGCATTCAAGAACCTCCTGCTTTTCAATACTGTAAAGGGTTAGCCATTGCCATTATTGCCTCTATTTTAGGAGTTGAGAGCTGATAAGTGAACTGGATTGCAATACAACTGCAACAAACATTTCAAAACATGAAACAAAGAATCTCACAGTGACATCAATCATCTTTGCTGATTGCAAAGTGACATGAAATGGCAGTGTTTGCATTTTTATAACCTATGTGTGCAGTGCGTAATTGTGTAGCATTCTGCAACTCTAAAATTGTGCAGCACTTACATACATATCCTCATTTTAATGTTAGTGAAAATAGCAACACCAAACCACTCAAAAGCACAAAAACACTGGTGCAGAATCACAGAACTACCAAGCTTTATTTAAAGTACAAATTATAATCCAAGTTTGGATTACAAAGTAATTTGTATTTTAAATAAACCTTGGAGGTCCCATGATTCTGCACCAGTGTTTTAATGTTATTATTCACTCATTTGTATATGACCTTGTGAATTATGGAGGCTTGCATGGCTCCTTATTGTAATTCTGTGGCTTGTAAGTGTGAGCTCTTGAATTATGAAATAAAAGGTGCTAAAATACAGTAGAAAAGTAAATGCTGACATCCACCAAAATTATATATAATAACTCCAAGATTAGCATAGCTGACAGAAAGGGAAATATTCCAAGAAACAGCAGTATTAGACATAGCATATGTAAGTCCGCAGTTTCAGGATTCTTTCAAACTATTTAGAGACTCATACTAATGAACCGTGGAATACCAAATGGTTACCATTTGCACATAATGTGCACAATGTTCTGTGACTCACATTGTATTTGTGTGCTTCTGTAGCTTGCAGAAATAAACACTGCACTTGAGAAGCCAGCTGTGAACACCACCCTAATATCTGGAAGCCTTTCTTTATCTATCTCTCATTGAAAATGCATGAATAGCCTCAAAAACAAAAAAAGTAAAATAACAAAATGAGTCCAGATTGCAAGAAAAATATTTTATTTAGCAACTATCAGCCTCTGATGCCTTGACTTTTTTCCTTCAAGAGGAATAAGTGCTGGCAATCAAGTTCTATTTACTACTCACAAGTATAGTAATGGGGTAATGGGGGTACAATATGTTTCCTGTTATGTACACACACACACACACACACACACACACACACACACACACACACACACACACACACACACACACACACACACACACACGAATTTCATGAAGAAACAATCACTGTATTCACCCAATTTCTATAAAAATGCTGGAATTTAGAGTTAAAGCATAGAGAATTTCATATTCACTAGTAAGGGCAATCCGCAGGATTGTTTTGGTATTTATATCTGCTTTGACGACACATAAACCTGAGGTTCACAACATGAACTGAATGATAATTCCATACATTTTTTGGTCAGTGCCATGGCATAGAAGAATAAAGCCATACCTATGGCCCAGGCAACATAGGCTTGATAGCAGCTCATAGGTTCATAGGTTCATAGGTTCATACTAGGCTATCTGCCCTAGGGCATTTATAAGCCTAGCCAGAGTTGTGTGGCTTTCACCACCCCTTAGGTTGAAGAATACTATACCCATTAGTTTGCCGTGCCTCTGTCCAGCAGTGATACAGGGATGATACACGGGGTAAACCTACGATCTCCCATCCACTGGTCAAGATTCCTCTTGAACAGAGCCAGCGAGGTGCTCTGTCTCACATGGACTGGGATTCTGTTCCACAGCATAGGGAGTCTCTGGGTGATGAATCTGTCCCTCCAGCACGTCCTATTTATATCCGTGTTGAGGTTTAAGTCTCTTGCTCTTGTGGCTCTGGTGGATTTGGATTTTGAGGTGGAGCATGTCCATTAATTCCGGGTTGGACATGGCCTTGTATGTCAGGCACAGGTCACCTCTGAGCAGACGGTATGCGACTGAATAGAGCTGGAGTTTCTTCAGTCAGGCAGCATATGGCATATTTTTGAGCCCCTTTATCCTTTTGGTGAGGAACTTTTGGGGTCTTTCCAATTGCTGCAGGTGTCGGGTAAGATACATTCCGAATGGGACATTGTAATCAATCATTGGTCTGATAAGTGAAGAGTACAGGGGAACAATGACCTCCCTTGATCTGGATGTGAATCCCTTCATAATCAGGTGGGCAATGTAGAAGGTCCTCCTAACCACTTTGGCAATGTGAGTGTCAAAAGAAAGGTTACTGTCAACTTGGGTCCCCAGGTCCCTGATAACCTCTTCTGTGCTTAATGGATTGCCACCTATGTGGTAACTTGGGGTTACCTTGTTTTTACCAAAGGGTATGACTATACATTTTTGCGCTTAGCTTTAGGCCATGGCTCTGGCACCAGTTATCCGTTTCTATGAGACCTCTCTGAAGGATATCTGTGTCTGATGGATTTTCAACTATGGCTCCAGTTTGCAGTCATCTGCAAACTTTGTCAGCCACAATCCTCCTATGTTTGCCTGCACTTCTGAAAAGTAGATGCCGAACAAGAGGGGGCCCAGGAATGAGCCCTGTGGGACACCGCTGCTTGAGTCTGACATGGCACCAGCAACTCTAACCCTGTGGGTTCTGTCCTTGAGCCAGTTTGCAACCCATCTTGTGACATATGGGTTTACATTTAAGCTGGTCAGCTTTTCTATGATACCCGAGTGGGGTATTGTGTCGAAAGCTTTTGCAAGGTCAAGGTAGGCTGTGTGAACTGCCTTACCCTCATCAATGGCCTTGGTGACTGTTTCAAAACGACCAAGTTCAAGAGGCATGATCTGCCCTTGACAAAGCCGAATTAGGTAGGATCCAATGTCTGCAGGTCCCCTATGTCTTTATTTATGAGTTCCATTATGATCCTCTCCATAGCTTTGCAGACCAGGCTTGTTATAATTACCAGGGTCAGAAGCACCGCCTTTGTGGAGTGGGACCACAGTTGCCGCATGCTTATCCTGTGGTAAGGCTAAGATTAAACAGCAGCCTTATGTGTGGGTTTAGTTCCTCATTGAGTTCATGTAGCACACAGCCGGGGACACCATCCGGTCCCATTGATGCTGTGTTTTTAGCTTTAGAGAGAGCAGCTCTCACCTGGGCATTTGAGATGATTGGGAGGCTACACTCTGCTGGGATAGATATTTCTCCTTTTGGGGGGGGGGAAGAAATTTTCACTGAACCTGTCTGCCAGTATGTTTGCAATGTCTGTGGGTTCAGTGATTTTTGTATCATTTTCGACAAATTCTGAGCATATCTGGGAGTTTCCACCCAGATTTCTAACATAGCTAAAGAAGGCCTTATGATTGTCTTTTGAGTCCTTGGCAATTTTTCTCTCAAAGTTGGCCTTGGATGATTTTATGAGTGATCGTAGTTTTTTACTAGTATTGATCAGAGCTGTCTTCCCTTTTAGGGATTTTGCTCTATTTTGTAGTAGCTTTCTCCTCTTGTTGTAAAGTTTGTTTATGGCTGGGGTCCACCAGATCGGGCGCTTGCCTTTGGTGGAAAGGGTCTTGATTTTATTTGGGATTGCTTGATCCATGCAATCCTGGAGGTGCTCGGAGAAAGCATTTGTAAGGGATTCAGCAGCGTGGGTTGTGGTTTCCAATGGCTCAGGGCCTTGAAGGATACCACACCAGTCTTAAGAAGTGTGTAGTTGGCTATTGTGAAGTTATTCACTGTGGTCTTTTGTTGGGGTGGGGTGGGATGTGGATCTCCAGTGAGATTAGTTTATGGTCTGATCTCACCAATGAGGGATATACTTCCGGTGTGGAGCATTTTGTCCCCATGTTTGTGATGATCAGGACTAGTATATTTTCACCTCTTGTGGGAATGGTGACAAGTTGTTCCATAGCATTTGAGTTTATGAACTCCAGGAACCTTTGGGCTAGGGTATTGGGGCTTGAGTAATGTTCCCAGTCTATGTTTGGGTAGTTGAAGTCACCCAATATGATGGTGTTTGGAGAGACATTTATACTCTCCAGTGTCTTCAGGATGCTCAGGCATCTAAAGTGATAGAAGGGAGAGATGGATGGATGTGCCAGTCCCAGGTGGAGAGATATTCATCTCACTACTCCCTGAGGGGAAGTTTGTTTCACAAAGAGAGGGGTCATCCTCAGAAAATACCGGGATAGGCACAGGGGAAAGGGGAGTGACCTTAAGGTACAGCATAACATAAAAAGCCCCCCCTTGCAGAAGCAGGTGTCAGTAAGACCCTCTCCATCTGAGCACCTTTAAGTTCCATGCCAGTCTCAGCCTGAGAAAAATCAGTGTTTGTTGGGGGGATGAAGTGGGGGACGTTTCCTTTAGTGATAGACAGGGACACAGGGTAGAGGTACAGAAAGAATAAACCAGGAGGAGGGTATAAATAAAATTCTATACATTTAATTCTTGTTTATCCAAAATAACTGACAAATTTACACCTAGAAACCATGGGAGAGCTTTTTGTCGATATACCAGTGACTCTTGTCAAGATGTTAGTCAAATAATTTTGTTTTATTTTATATTATTTTAATTATTTGTTTATGGCATGAGTGTAACTATGCATTCAGATTTTTCATTTGAACTTAAGAATCGTGCAGTGCTTCACTGGAAAGGGCTGGGGAGGTTATTGAAATGAGAAAGAAAATCATAGACAGAAAGTCAAGAGGATGTTGAATTCATGAGAGGATTGACTTTCTTCCAGAAGTTGCAAAAGAAGCATTAAAAAGAAATGCACCAGACAAGCACTTAGAGTCTAGATATTAGTTTAGTGGCACATGAACTGAAAAAAATAGTATTAAATAGATATCCATTCACATACTTGAAATTTAAGTTGCATCACAAATGCAATAACACTTGGGCTTATTCTGCAGCATATTTTCTTGCAGTATATATACTTGTTCAGTAATAACATACTTGTTATCCCACTGAAGCTATAGTGAGCAGTACCACTGCAGCAAATATTTAGACATATATCATTTATAAATGTGTTTCAAGAGCTGCTTTTATCTTCTGCAGGAGAATTATTGGGCAGGAGCACCACATATTTTACCAAGGAGTTCCTTTACCACACCCAAAGCAATAGAATTTATTGATAAACCATCATCCCATAGTTTCACGTATCCAGCAAGCAACATTATGTTGCATCACTTTAGTAAATATCATGTAAGTTTTATAAGGAAAAAAGGTTGACTATTTTATTGGTGTGCACACCTTCCTTATTTTACTGTATAGTAAATTGTAGTAGGGAAAATTAGTAAAACTGGTTACGGAGTTTTACCAGTATAAAATATAAATGAGGAAACATAGTGATAAAAAGGATTTATATCCTCTGTATCCTTTTATTAGTCATATTTATAATTGTTATATCTTGGCAAGATGTATCCTGGCTTCATGTAATGTATGATTATACAGAAGAAGATGGAAAACAGTTGGACCCCATTTATTTGAATTCTATATAAAAGAATGTGAAAGTCAATCTGACTGAGAAATAAACTGACACAGAAAGGGAATAAAGACTAAGTTATGTATTTTTTTTGCAAATGAGTGCACTGAGTTAAAATGGGAATCTTTGGGGGAGGGGAGGGGGATGTTACTTTTATACTGCTGAAGCTAGTTAACTAGTAGATAGACAGCCAGAAAGACAGATGGATAGATAGACAGACATAAATAGGTAGAGATAGATAGATAGATAGATAGATAGATAGATAGATAGATAGATAGATAGATAGATAGATAGATAGATAGACAGATAGATAGATCGATTCAAGGTTTTCCATTGGAAATGATTGTGGAAATGTTTTGAATTGGATTTTTAATGTTTAATATGAATGGTGAGAGAGGACATGCATGTGGTTGGTGTGACAGAGCAAGATGCAGAGGACAGGAAGAAATGGAAACAGGTGATCTGCTGTGGCGACCCCTAACGGGAACAGCCAAAAGAAGACGATGATGACGATGATGATGATGATGATGAAGATGAATATTTACAGACCATTCGTGATCATTTAAATATTTCGTTATTGGTTAATTTCTAGTTAGACTAACTATTTAAACAATGTTTTGATTCTTATCACTTGTTCCCTTGAAACTGGAACGCTGCAGGAACAGGGGATTATATTTATCAATTGCTAGTCCTCAGTTTTACTGTCTTACTTTGGGCCAGATCTCAGAATTGCTCTTGGTGTACATGGCTTACTGCAATATAAGGCCCATCCATAAAGAAGTAATCCAAAAAGAACACACAGTAATAAAAGTGTGTAACCTAACACAATTGTGTGCAGAGCACGTGTACTGATTTTATGATGTTTTATTTATTTATTTATTCAAAACACTCCAAATATTTATCCGGGAGATGGGGGCCCACGTACTTTTAAGGAACGCGTTGGCTATTCTGATTTTCATATTTGTGTCGGGCCCTATTTAGATTAATATAGTTAATATGACATAGGCTGTTATTCATCATATTTAAGACATTTTATTGTAATTTTAGATGGGTCATTGGTTATTAGACATAAGAGATATGATTATTTTGTTTCACTCTATGCAACTTTCAGTAAAGATTGCTGCTTTAAGTTAGTTTAGATGAGCCTTTAAGGCATATGACTATAATAACTATTCACAAAAAGGTTTCTAAATGCAAGTGATATGGTATAGCATCAGTTCTGAGGAAGTTTTATTCCATTTAAAAAACTGTACTGTTATTTTTTGTTGCTTAACGTGTGTATTGTTTGATTGAATAAAGTTTATTTTCAGCTTATCTGTAACATTCTACTTCAATGGGTCCTTTGTGGTTGTGGTCGTTCAACACACAATTTTGTTCAGTTATGATCTATAAAAAAGGCTTGTATCAAAATAAGGAAGTTGTACTGTGAGCATGTCTTCTGGAATTGGGCTTTTTGCTCAGATTCATGATTTCAAAGATTCATTAAGTAAGAGGACATTATTTTTAGTATCATCATCAGCATCATCATCATTATTAATCAGGAGCACCTTCATTTGAATTTTAATTCAAAACTGCCCTCAGTATAAACCATATATATTCAATGATCTGTATATGGACTAACGTGGGTTACAGCTTATTCTATTATCTTTATTAAGTGCTCTTTTAATATAAGGTAAAAAATGCCTGTTTAAGTTATACACTGCTCATGCTCAAGTAACAGTCTGCTGACTTGTACCAAACTATATATGTATATCCCAGTTTTACACACCATATTAAGTTTCCTAAGGTAGTCTGGGGTTTTATATCCCAGTTTTCATTTTCAAACTATATGATTCATAGGAAGTCACTTAATCAGGCAGTACTTCCAGATCACCTCTGACAAGAGGCACATCTGTCTAGTGGATTTAAATAAGTAGCAAACAAATTATCTTCCTCTCTCTGTATATATATATATATATATATATATATATATATATATATATATATTAACAAATAACCAAGTGTGGAAGGAGCTGTTGCCACTCCGTCGTGAGTACAACAAATATACAAACACAAATGTCCCAACTGCTGAACTGGAAAATATAGTTCACTGCTCCAGTTCAAAAAACAGATGTAGCCTTAGTTCTGCAATAGTTCCGTATCAGCAAGTATATCATGAGACTCTAACATCAAAAGCAAGTATCAAACACAGGTTTATTATGAGCGCTTTCGCGGTGTCCCCCACTGCTTCTTCAGATATTTAAAACAAGACCGACATTAAAACTTCTTTACATAGCAATATCAGTTCAAATACAGCCAATAAAATATTTCTTAAACAACATGTGATGAATGGGATAAACCCATTGCCCCTCCCCTTTTTAATTCAAATTAAGAACAGTTGCATCAATTAATGAACTTTTAGCTGAAAAAACATGATTAAAAACACATCAAAACTTGACAGTAAAAATAAAAGTTAAAATTAATGCAAGTACTCGAATCTTAATGACGCAGGATTGCAATTCTAGCGTTATAATAGCTGCAAAAACAAGATGTTATTCAGTTAAAACCTGAACATTGCAGAAGGGTACATAAAGCGTCTCATATTACATGCTCTACCTAAAGCAATTAAAAGCCGGACCATCGCAAACTCTCCCTTAAAGTAAAAACAGCTATTAATTTTGTGAGTCACGGGCAAATGCCTGTGCATAAATAATGCGGATAATGGCATTCAAGAACTGAGCCAAAATTACCTTATTTATCTCCGCACAAAAACATGAATTGGAAACGACCAATTTGTCCTGTCACACCAAGTTTAGTAAAAAATAACAAATCAAACCTCTATCGAACCCTGGATTCACGGGCAAAAGCCTATGTATGAATTATTCAGAAAATTCTCTTCAGAGATGACACAACCCTGTATACCTTTACCGATTCTGTGGAGAACATTACACATTTTATATATTTTTATATTTCATATTATGCTTTTGCAGCATACTATATTCATATTTTTTCATATACATATTTTTATACATTCGTATATGCATTGCACATATTCTGTGGTTGTATTTAATATTTTTGATTTTGCGTATACACGCATAGTGTTTGGTGATTACAAACAGCATAGTGCTTACCCCAAGCTCATGCTATGTAGTCGTGAATGTGAACTTTGGTTAATTAGATTTCAACATTCTCCACAGAATCGGTAAAGGTATAATTTTTTTGCGATCCTGCGTCATTAAGATTTGAGTACTTGCATTAATTCTAACTTTTATTTTTACTGTGAAGTTTTGATGTGTTTTTAATCATGTTCTTTCAACTAAAAGTTCATTAACTGATGCAACTGTTTTTAATTTGAATTAAAAAGGGGAGGGGCAATGGGTTTATCCCATTCATCACATGTTGTTTAAGAAATATTTTATTGGCTGTATTTGAATTGATATTGCTATGTAAAGAAGTTTTAATTTCGGTCTTGTTTTAAATATCTGAAGAAGCGGTGGGGGACACCATAATAAACCTGTGTTTGATACTTGCTTTTGATGTTAGAGTCTCATGATATACTTGCTGATACGGAACTATTGCAGAACTAAGGCTACATCTGTTTTTTGAACTGGAGCAGTGAACTACATTTTCCAGTTCAGCAGTTGGGACATTTGTGTTTGTATATTTGTTGTACTCACGTTCCACACTTGGTTATTTGCTAATTTGGATTTTCATCTACGGTGTTTGGGTGTTTTTCTATATATATATATATATATATATATATATATATATATATATATATATATATATATATATATATATATGTGTGTATGTGTGTGTGCATATAAATATATATATACATATATATATATATATATATATATATATATATATATATATATATGTATATGGGTCTACTTGAATAACCGTGCCACATCACTGACACCGGAAGACCGAGACGAACGACCAAACAGGTAGGTTACAAAACGCGATATCCCGACAGCTGAGAAACCGACAACGCAGCGTGTGAGCGATCCGGTAAGTGTGAAAGTGAAAGATTTAGGATTGGGGAGCGGACAGGTAAGTGTACGATAGTGAGGGATTTTAGGTTAGGGTGTGGGAAAGGTGAGTGTGCGGTAGTGTCGGACTAAGGGTTCCGGTGAGTTAAGTGTGGAAGTGACGTAGAGCAGTGTAGGAAGGGTTAAGTCTGTCCGGGTTAGAATGCGAGTGGAGTGAGTGTGCGTTAGTGACGGGCTGAATGTTTTAGGGTGGGTTAAGTGAGTTAGCGTTAGGGTGCAGGTAGGGTAAGTGTGCAATAGTGACGGTGCTGAGGTTTAGGGGTGGGTTAAGTGAGTTAGGGTTAGGGTGCGGGTTGGGTAAGTGTGCGGTAGTTTCGGACGTTAGGGTTAGGGTTTAGGTTAAGGTTAGTGGATATGTTATTGTGTTCAATGTGTAGTTGACTTTTTTGTGTCGGTGTAGTGGTGTTCGGTTTTTTGAGTTGTTGGTGTTGTGTGGTTTCGGTTGTTTGGGGTCGGTAACTTGTGTGTCGGTGAATCGGAAGTTCGGTGATAAAAAGTAGACCCATATATATATATATATATATATATATATATATATATATATATATATATATATATATATGTATACATACATATATATATCCATATATACATACACGTGTGTGTCTTTCTTTGCATATAAAACTGTCTATATCTATAAAATTTAATATATTTCAAATCCACTCTGAAGGACTTCCTAGCTAAAATCTGGTTCTATTCTATACTCAAATCCAGGATGAACTATTTTCCTAAACGTGAACATTTATACCTCCTTACTCTCCCTTCTTCACTTACTTCCTTACTGCTAATTCTCTTCCCTGACTTTTTCTTTAAATATACCATAAGCTTGTCTTCCCTTACTTCAAATTCTTATTTGTATTAGACTAAATTACGTTTAATTTATCAACAGACTGTCTAAAATGTCTCTAAATATTAAATGATTGTCATATACATCGTGTCAATTTTTAACCAATCTTCCAGTCACCATACACGCTGTTCCCTGATGGCAATAAAACGTAACCACAACTTCAAGTAGGTATATCCCAGGACACAAAATGGATAATAAAACTTTAATTCCAAAACAGAGTAAGCGCTTTCGCCAACAGGCTTCTTCAGACTCTCGGAAGAACAGCGTGTATGGTGACTGGAAGATTTTACTACATATTGATCACGTGTGTTCCCGTCTCCGCTGGTGTGCTACTCTGCATTTGGATTGTGTTGAATTTTTAACCAATGTTTTTATAATATGTATAATCTGTTAGAATAAAACTGCATATGTTTTTGTGAAGATTGTAAAAGTATTGTCCTTAAAATATTTTGTAATAATCTGGAACTTTTCTCCCTGGGCTTCTGCTGAAAAATGAGCTTCTACCCAGTCAGACTTTCCTGGCAATCAAATCTCAATTAAAAATAAATAAATAAATCAGAAAATTATCATAACTCTCTTGTCTCTCTAACACAATCTGTTCAAGGGGAACATGACTGCCAAACAGTGCTTTCCTGCTCAACAAGTTTAAATAAATAAGTGTTGCAACTAATTTTGCCAGTTTCTACATTAAAATATGTGGGTTTTTTGTGTGTGTGTGTGTATGTGTGTGTGTGTGTGTGTGTGTGTGTGTGTGTGTGCGCACGTGCGTGTGTGTGCATGTGCGTGTGTGTGTGTGTGTGTGTGTGTGTGTGTGTGTGTGTGTGTGTGTGTGTGTGTGTGTGCATGCATTTGTATGATTTTCTTAGTAAATATGAATGAATATGAGTTAGCTTATGAAATATTTAATCTGTGGTCATAAAAGTTCTGTAAAAGTTATTTGGCATTATCAATGTTGTTCTTTTTTCGGCTTTTCCCAGTTAGGGGTCACCACAGCGGAACTTCGGTCTGCTAATGATTGGAAATAGATTTTTTACGGGTGCTGAGGTACCAGCTCAATGCTCAACCTTCAGCAAAGGCACACCCATTGTATGCATGTCTTTTGAATGCCACTCAACTGTGGGGATGACATGCAGACTCCACACAGAAGGCGCTACAGCTGAGAATTGAACGGGAAAACCTCTTGCTTTGAGGCAACAATGCTACCGCTGAACCACCGCGGCTTCCTCTTTGCTATAATGCATTCAGGTGGGATTCAAAGATTTTCTAAATGTTACACTATGCATTAGCATGCAGCAGTGTTTACATAATCTAACAATCAACTACCTTAACAGGTCCATCAGATAAGTGACACTGTGGGAAACAGAAAACATAACCAAACTGAACAACAGACACAAATCTTGTCTTAATAAGCAGTAAAACCGAACAAGTTTCCAACAATGATTATAAGTATGACACTAAGGCCATATACAAGTGAATGTAATTCTTTACTATAGATTTTTCTGTAGTTTTTTTACTGGTTATTACTTTAAGTCATTTATTTTGAAATGTGTTGTTAATAGAATATTGGTTCCAAATGTAGTTAGCCTTCTAGTTTGTTTAAAAAGTGTCATTGCAAAGTTATTAATGTTAGAGGCTTCATTTATTTTAATGAGTTACATGCAGGCAATTACAGTAAAACAATTATTTCAAGAACTACTTCTGATTCATAGCTCCATAAAATATCAAGTGTGTCTGTTCATGACATATTTAATGTTTTTCTGTCCCAGTCATAAGGGGTAGTCATTGGTTATATATACAAGATCTAAGCGCTAACATATCAGATGAAGTCATGGTTTTACACGTTAAAGCTATAATACTTTTGCTGCAGCACTCATTTCCTGTATTAATTACATTTTGACACTGCATTCTTGCCTCAGTTATTAGTCCCATATGCACTGACTTGGTTAATTCTCCAAGTGTGAAAAGTAAGTGGATGACTTCTTTATCAGAGCTGGACTTACAGCATTTAATGCAGGTTGAAATAAATCATTGTATAAGGAAAGGTTAAGAATTATTATGTCTGTTGTTCACTTTTTTGAAAAAAATGGAAAGTCTAAGTGCAGACAGCACATACACAAAAATCACATTCAGAAAACAATGAAAAAAAGGATGACTTAACTAGTCTGATCAGATTTCCAAAGACCCTAGAATTGTTTTAAAAGTTATACTAAAACGTCCATATGTTCTTCCTCACTTCCTGAGTTTCCATATGAATACCATATATGTGAGGGTATTCTAGTCCAATACATGTCCTTCTAGTATGTCCTCTCACAATCTCCAAACATATACATAAACCCACAACATCCAGAAAGATGTTGGATTTCTTCATTTCAGATTTCGAGCTCTTGCCCTCCTGCTTGATCTGAATTTGTGTCCGCTGTATAATTAGTGCCAACATATTTCCATCTGATGGCATCCAAAAGCCATTTGCCTCATATATCAGTCATACGGTAGAGTTATGTTACAGCTGCAATTGACTTATATACCATGTAAGCTTTGGGATACATTTGGTGTACAAATTAATTTCTGAGGGATTTATTGTAACCAAGGGCAGTAACAAGATTCATCTGCAAATGGCACACTGTGAATGTCTTTAGTCTGTATAATGAATTTGCAATATGTTTTCTTGGATTAATGGATTTTTTTTCTCCAGAATTGCGCTTATGCATGGGCTATACTGCCTTAGTGCACCAAAAATGTTATGTCATTAGCATTACAAATTATTCATCCTAATTTTTATGGACATTGAGTGGTGAGGTAACTGAACGTTTGACCATATTCTTAGTGTTTAGTACTGAAATTATGGCTTCTTTCAAATTCTGTTTCTTTGCCTACAGTTACCATTTCTTTATTCTTTATCACAGCAATTTTCTCTGTCATTGCTGTCATTGTTTTAAAACCACCTTAGCTTTTGTCTGTTACTTTAATTCTTAGCAAGCAGTCATTATTTTTAAACTGTTACGTTTATGAATGTTGCTGTTATAGTTAGTAATCTCATGAACTAGGAATCATCTATTGTCCATCTTCTTTGCCACCTAATATATATATATATATATACAGAGAGAGGATTATGAGACCTACTGTATATAAATCCAGCTCTATTAGCCTGTTTAGATTAACAGCTCCATTGCGAGGAATTCCTGACTTAAGCTCAGATTGCCTGAGTTCAGTTAGCAACTGTGACATTTATCACAACTGGCTCAGTGGAGGAGAGAAGTGATGAGGGTTAAGCTTGATCACTGCTCTTGGGGAGGTGGGTGACAAATGTGTGTCCTGGGTGGGGTGCACTCAATTGTTAAAAATCTCTGGGGAGCCTCAGAAAAATGTGCTGCCTTCAGGAGGGTGGGACAGGACTTGGTTCACATGTCAAGGCATGAATATTGAACACACACCCCACTGCATGCCATCACGTTGGATGCTGCAGGACAAGCACGGGGAATATAGGGGCCCAACATATTCAACCAAGCCTCTATGACTTGCAGTGAGAATTCTTAGGCTTACCCACCTCCCACTGAAAACCCACTTTCCCCAGTATAGGAGTGACTGGTAACCTCAACCCAGAGGGTTTAAACAACATGAGAACATGCACAAAACATCAATAGCCTTGAGAAGAGCTAAGATTTAAAGAGAGGCATGCTACCACAGAAGATCTGTTCAAACCCAAAATTGAATACCTTTAAGAAGAAAGATCTTTTTTATTTCAGTGACTTTATTTTATTTGTTGATTGATTATTAATTCATTAAATGACTGATTGAGCTGCTTGTTTATTTACTTGATTATCTTACATGTCAAATCAGTTCAATGTGACATTTTTTCAAATCTTGCACAAATTTTGATATTGCAAGACATCCCATTTACACAAATCAGTAAACAGTGGATGGTTATACTCATCCAGATCTGTTTCCTTATGATTTAGGGAAAGACCAAGTTGTCCTTATTGGCTATATGCTTTTTGTATCTCTGTATATCATCTTTTTCAAAATTTCCTTAGAGTTCTTCATTTTATGCTAATGCATTCTTCCTTTCACTGAATGAACTTACCCTTTTGCGAGGGCCAACATTCTTAACATTGCAAATCAGATCTAATGTCCTAAGTAAGTAGAATACAATATTAAATGCAAAGCTTTTGTCTCACTGGTACAATGCTATGTTTTAAAACAACCACAAAACAAAGCACTGATAGTAATGCTAAGTGGTTTTGTACCATTGCATACACTTCTTACAAGCATGAAGGAGGCAATTCTAAATGTGGTCAAGCCTATTATATACAGTTGTAAGCATTGTGCATTTTTCACACTTTTTGCAGTGATGAATATTAGTGTGCCACATTTCTCTGACCAAATGTTAATAATAATGCCAGTTAGACTTCTAGAAATAAAGGTCATCATGATTTTGCTCCATATATTCGGAACATAAATAGTTTCTTAAGTATATACTAGGCTAAGTGTAGCCGTGCAACCCAGCCCAATTGTGGCCCTGTTTACAAGAGGCATTTATTAGGAGAAGGTATATTAATCAGGAAGTTTCTAGAGGTTATTTGGGAGGTATGTTAGTTTAAGTATTACTATCTGCCTGTGTCTCTCAGAAACATGGTAGCAAGAACTGTGGTGAATTTCCAATTTACCATCCATTGGTAAAGGTTATGCTTAAATAGGGTTAGGGATAGAAGCTGCATCACATGGATGGAGAACCTGTTCAAGAGCATGGGGATCATCTGAGATACATATCTGTTTTGCCAATATGTCCTTGTATCTAAAGGTTCAAATGGTGTTCATTTTGTGAGTGTGCAAAAGGTCCACCAGAACTGGATATGAGGAAGTCAGACATACAGCACCTCTCAGTAACCTGTAGGAAGCTGAGTATAGAGATAGAACTTATAGCCTATACATATAGGACAATGTGTTTATACCCTGGATTCTCCTAGTAACATACCTTTGTGTGTATTCCAGCTGTTGCATATGTTTAGTCAGGTACATGCTGAAGTGGATATTATACTCAGTGATTAGCCTGGTAAGGGCTGAATAAAGTGGCACTATGAACCCCTTGGACCTGGATGCCATGCCCTTACTTATAAGCAGGGTTACACCGAATGATTTTCTTACTATCTTGGCCACATGATGGCAAATGCCAGATGTATTTCTACATATGTTCCCCGATTCCTGACTACTGGGTCAGCTCTTAGGGATGTCTTATTGATGGAGTAAATAGCCTGGTGGCAGTTTTCCAAATAGGCAGTACAAATGCATTTCTTGGCATTGAGTTTTAATCTGTGAATTTAGCACCTGTAATTTGTATGTGACACACCCTCTAGTTAGATGTTTGTACCATGGTTGGAATCTATGATAGCTCCCAATTTGCAGTTATCAGCAAACTTGGTCAGCCGAAGGCCCTTGACATTAGCCTTTGCCTCAGAGAAGTAGTTGCAAAATAGTGCTAGCACAGAAACCCGAAGTACCCCACTGGTGACCTAGTGGAGGTTTTCTCACCAATCCTGACTTTATGGGTCCAGTCTGGACATGCCTCTGTGCCAGCTGTCAGTCAAGCAAGTTATGTAGGGGGGTTTGCCAATACAGTGAACTTGTCAGCTGTACCTGAGTGATGTCTTATATTGAAAGCCTTTGGTAGATCCATGTAGGTGGTATACATCATTTTCCCTCATCCATTGCCTTGCTGACCTTCTCAAAGAAGTCCTTCAGATTCAGTAGGCAAGAACTTGTCTTGAGAAAGCCAAACTGGGTTGGGTCCAGTGTTTGAAGGTTGCCTATGTCTTTGTTGATCACATTCATGATAATTCATCCCATGGCTGGCATATTATACTAGTCAGACTTATAGGTCTGGAATTTCTGGGATTGGCTGATGGTCCACCCTTGTGAAGTGTGATAACAGAGTCAGTCCTGCAAGGTATGTTTTGTGGCTATAGATTAAAATTGACTCAAGTAGTCCTGTTAGTTTCAAATTAATTAGGAGGTATCACAGGAGATTGTTGGAGCCCTTTCCGGCTGTGTTTTTGGCCTGAAAGAGTGCCATCAGTATAGGCTCTATGTTAATACTTAGTGGAGTTATGCTAGTGCTAGTAGGTATTTTATGTGGGTTTGGGGTTGCATAGTTTGAGCTGAATTTATCTGCTAGCAAATTCACTATTTTGTTCTGCTTAGTAAAGCTGGCACCATTGACCCGAAGGCCTTGTAGTTGTCTTTAGCCTGTGAGGGTATCTTGACCTTGTAATTTGCCTTGTTGGACTTAGTCCTTTTGGTTTCCTGTTTAATTTATTTAGAGAGCTCTTGACATTATGGGGGAGTTGTTCTTCCTGATTTTATCCATGACTTTTTTCCTTTTGTTAAATACCCTGTTATGGTTAGGATTCTACCTGTTAGTTTTTTTAGAATTTGTTTTGTGCTTACTTCTGTTAGGTACAGCAGCCTCTATACAGCAATTTACATGGTCGCACAGGGTTTTTGTGAAAAATTCTGCATAGGTTGCTGTGAACTCGAAGTTAGGAGTGGCATTGAATTTTGACAAATTGTTGCTTAATAGGATGTAGTTTGTATTGGAATACTTCCTAACTCTTACAGAGTCTGCTGTGGTTACTGTGTTGATTTTTATTTTGAAGGAAACAGCTTTGTGGTCTGACCTCAGCAGTGAGTATGTGCTACTTGGGAGGGGGGGGGGGTCAGTGCTCTCTCAAACTGGAGAGTACCAGATTCAGTATATTTGAACCTCTGGTGGGTGTGCACACTATCTGGTCAAGTGTATCTGTTTTAATAAAGTCCAGCAATTATTGTGCCTGCATGCATGAGGCAATGTATGTTTTCCAATTTATAGAGGGGTAGTTAAAGTCTCCCATAAGTATGGTATTTGGTTTAATGGTAAATGTCTCCAGTATGTCTAGATACAAGCTATGGGGCTCTTAGGGGCATATAGGATAATCTATAGTTTGCTATGATATAGTATGAGACTTTGTCTATGGTGATATGCACATGGATACATTGCAGGGTATTGTTTTGTTTAACTAAACTAGAGCTATGCTTGTTAGTGACATAGACTGAGACTCCTCTGCTTTTTCTGTCTGGCTGTGCAGCTGATGGTCTAAATGTGTGGAAGGCACTCAAGCCTTGTATTGCCAGAGTACTTTACCATGACTTGGTAATGACATTGATGTCTGTATTTTCCAGAGTGAGGAGAGCTTGTAGGGTATGGAGTTTCTTGTTTAGGTTCCTAGCATTACCTTTTGATATCTTTGGTTTTATTTGTTATGTCTATAAATTTGGCAAATTAGCATTACCAAAAAAAAGGTTTAAAGGGGTGGATAAAGTTTTAGCCAATATTCAGAATCCTAGAGAAGACAGGTGCAGGCCAGGCTTTGCAACGTGATGCTAAAACTATGTCCTCCCATGCTAACAAATATTGAATCTCCCCTGTAATGACACCAGAATCTAAGCCAATTATTAAAGTCCATGGGAAAGACATTTGTACATTGTCATGAAGCTAATTGAATACCACAGAGAATTTATTTCTACCCATGGGACTCTTGCGAAATATGATCTGTAAAACATATCTCAAGTAAAGCATATCAATGTAATAAAAGAAATCAGTTTTAAAATTAATGGTATTGTAATATATATTATGTGAAATACATTAGAAGAAATGCAAGTTATCATCTAGTTGTGTTCAATCATGTGGTTATGGCAGGACCTGTCAAAATGTAAAATGCTTTACAGAGATAACAAAGATCATCTGTGTCATTTACATATATTTATTTATACTTTATGCCTTTTTTTTGTTTCGACTTTGATGAAGCAATGTTGATTGTGATGATATTCTATTCTACATTACCCAGGAGTGAATATTTGGCAAATAGTATCTCTTTTTGTTATTTTGTACTGAAATGATATTCCATATCCCAGAAGGTTAATTTTTATTTTTTGCTTTTCCTAATGCCTGCTGTACTTCATGAGCCTTTATGTATGCTTCTTCTTTATTTCCTTTTCCTTTATATCTATAATACCATATTTGCCGCTTCCCTTACTTTATGCCACATGCACTCAAGTCCCTTTATTTTACTTTCATGAAAAACAAAGTGTAGGATTATTGTGGCAGATAATGTGTTTCTTTCTTGCATAAACAATATTCCACCTTTATATTTCTAAACATATTTTGTTATTGCATCTATTCAGAGACAATTACCTTTTCTGCTCTTATCTCCCTCTATTATCTGATTTAATTGTCATGGATTAATTATATGTTTAATTTTTTCAGGTCGGATGCCAACATTACAGAAACACCACATATGTATGCTGTACTGATAAATATTGCACTGCAGCAGTTTTAAGTGTGATTTACATAATTTCCATTTATGTGATTCTCAGCAAAGTTAGTTAACCAGATATTGCTGGAGTATCACTTATAAAAAAGCTACATATCCAGTGGGTTTACCCATTCAACAAAATGTATTTCTTATCTTTTTCCTTTGCATCTCTCACATGTGTATTATACTATGTATTTTCACTATCTTTCTTTTTTTCTCAAATATTTTATCAGGATTTTTAAGATTCATTTAACATATAATTCAGAATTAAAATCATACATATTTCTTTATCAACCACACAAAGAAAGAAAATAAAACAATATAGCAAAATAAAAACTATTTACAGGGGTGTCTAAATGAACAAATACAAGATATTTCTTCAAAGTACATTTAGTTTCAGACTGTAATACTATCAGTTCTCTGTAGTATCTCTGTGACTTTTATGCAAGAGTTGTAATGTGAAGTGATTCTTTCTGTTCTTAACTTGATAGTAGCCATTTCTATTTGAGAGACATTAAGAACCAAATTCTTGAGCTCTTTAAATGTAGGTGAATTGTTTTACAAGCAATAGTTAATAAAATCCATAGAAGGGAATATTTAGATATGGGAACAAAGTTAGGTATAGGTGCATTAAACAAAACCAAAAAATGTGTTCAACTAAAAGTTGTCATTAAAAACAGTTTGTAAAAATAATTAAATGTTTCTCAAAATATCCTAAAGTGATTGCATTCATAAAATATGTGTTGCCAGTTAGCTTTCAATTTTAATTTATGTCTCCAACTTCCAATTTCTTGATTTAACATTAATTCCATTTTATGAGGCATGATATAGATAGTGAATAAATTTCCAAGAGAACAATGTCCATTGTAATGGAAAGAAAAGTTTGCCTTGAGGAAATCATTATTAGTTTTTTTATCATTCTCCTCAGGGAATCAATTATTAATGATTTTATAATAATCCTAATCATTTTCTTTATAATACATTTCTGTGTTTTTGATTACTTTATAAATTTTAGATAACCTTTTCTTGAGCTATTTGATTGCCTATAACAATCAGAAATTCTATAAGTTTAGGAATATTTTGTCTAGGTGATGGATACATTGACTCTCTTTTATTTATAACATATTGTTGTAATTCTTATACTACCAACTGCAATTCATTATCTATATTATAATTATTCATGACTTGTTTCATTTAAACAGGTTTTCAAGAATCCAACAATTGATGGCACTGTATTAAGTTATTCCCTATAAGTACAGTCATGTTGCAAATGTTGAAAGTGTCAATATTATTCTGTGTATATGCAGTGGGAAATAACAAGCATGACCAAGCCTTAATATCTGGATTTATATTCAAATAGTTTTTAAAAGTAGTTAATGTGTTTGTAATAAATTTGGAATATATATGTTTATTTGTATTAGCTAGAATATAATCTCTTACCATCAAATAAAAATTATTAGGCAGAATTTTTGCATATTGTGACAACAATGAAGAATTTGATTGTAACCAAATATCCTTCTGAATTTGTTTCCAGCTAGCTGAATATGATGGGCTTAACCACAATGTCAATGTCTTAACAACAGAAGATAATGCATACATTTCAATGTCAGAAAGATTACACCCCCCCCTCGCATCCCAATTCTTTAAATGATGGTTTAACACAATTCTTGATTTATTAGGATACCACAAGAAGTTTAACATTAATCTATGAAATTGATGTAGATAATGTTTGGGAGGGGAAGAGAGATTGCTTGTATAAAATATAATATTTGGGGAAAATAATCATTTTAGCTAAAAAAAGAATGCCCTCCATAATAAAAAATCCTTTTTTCTATGAGACACTTAATATTATTTAAGATATTATTAAAGTTAATTATTAGTGTTTCATTCATATCATGTGTTAAAGTGATCCCTAGGTATTTAATTTTATTGTCAGGAACTATATATTTAGCAATGTTTTTATTTACAATCTTCTTATTGCAATTTTTAAGTAATGGCTCAATTTTATTTTTATTGAATTTAAGGCCAGAAATTGTTTAGAAGAGATCTTTTGAATAAAATAAAGCTTGTAAAGACTTACTATGATCTTTTAAAGTCAATAAAATGTCATCAGCGAACAACTGAATTTTGGAGACTAAACTGTTATTAAAACATATGCCTTTGATATTTATATTCATCCTAACACAATTTGCAAAAGGTACAATGACCAGAGCAAACAACAAAGGGGACAGAGGGCACCCTTGTTTTGTATCCTTGGTGATTACAATGCATGATCCAATCTTTATATAAGCTAGGGATTTAACATATATTAATTTTGTAAATTAAGTAAATTCTGGTGAAAATCCATATTCATCTAAAGCAATAAATACATAAATAATCCCAGTTAACTGACTCAAAAGCCTATTGATATTTAAGCTTATAAAAGTCATATTATTTTTTTTTAGAAATTGATATAATCAATTAATATAAGAATTATTTTAATGCTATTGTATGTGTTTCTTTTATAAATCCAGTTTTGTATATCAATAAAGGGAGCCATAGTTTTAATCTACTATCATGAATTGCCATAAACATTTTATAATCAATAATCCAAAATACTGCTCTCACTGGTAAATGCTCTTGTGAAAACAACCAGTAAATATATAATAAAAATGTAGCACAAGAGCAAAAGCAAGGGTCAAATCTAATATTCAAAGCCAGATGCTTTTATTGGTAAAACAATGGATAAGCGCTTTCGCTATAAAATAGCTTCATCAGATCACAGTGTTTACTTAACATAGACAGTTTAAATACTAAAACACATAGTAAGTACAATTCAAATGAACCAATCATCATCACACATCAATTAGTTCATTTTACATTTAAAGCAGCAAATACAAAAGTATATCAGTGTATTCATTACTGCTACTAATCATGTAAAAATATATATATAAAAATATATATAAAAACTAACTCCATTTAAAAAGTGCATCCTTTAAATACAACAAGAATTATGAATATAATATAAAACTTTGATAAAAAATTTTTATAAAAATTTTTATTGTTAAAATAAATTATAAAAATATATTTATATATATCTCTATTATAATTTAGAATAACTAAATATTCTCATATCTTTATATGTCTGTGTTTTCTAAGTGCAGGTTTGATGGAGATTTTGTCATTTAGTCCTGAGCCTCTATCTGCTCTTAACAAAATAATCCAGTTATTTTCCTTCTCCTCTGTATATGTCATTATATTACCTCCTCTTGCATTAGGTTCTATTACTTCTAGTACCCTAAATTGAAATTCATGTTGAGTGTTGTGTAAGACAGTGTGCTTGGCTAGAGCATTCTGTGTATTACTTTTTCTGATGTTATAAATATGCTCTCTTATCCTGTCATGTAGTGGGCGGTTCGTCTTACCCACATAAAATGATGAACATATTTTACAAACTGCCAGGTAAACAACGTTAGGTGTCATACAATTCGCATGTGTTCTAAAATAAAATGTTTTACCATTTTCTGGATGGATAAATGTGGTATTGCTATCGCTATAACAACAAAAATTGCAATGACCACATTTTTCTGTATGTCCTGAACTAACATGCTGTATAGCTTTCTTAGGATAACAGAGGAGTCTTTTTAAGTTGTTTCTATTCCTATATATAAAAGAGGGTTCTTTGCCAACTATATTAGAAATCTCTTCATCAGCCTTTAGTATATCCCAATGTTTACATATGATATTCTTGACTTCAAATAAGTCTGTTGTATAACTTGTTGCAAATTTGACATTCAAAGGTGTCGGAAGAATATCAGTTCTAATGACATCCTGTGGGTAAGACGAACCACCCACTACGTGACAGGATAAGAGAGCATATTTATAACATCAGAAAAAGTAATACACTGAATGCTCTAGCCAAGCACACTGTCTTACACAACACTCAACATGAATTTCAATTTAGGGTACTAGAAGTAATAGAACCTAATGCAAGAGGAGGTAATATAAGGTAATATTTTTTTTACTTTTAACAACCAGTTTTTCTTGCAGAAACAAGGGGTAGCAATGAGCTCCCCTTGTGGAGCAAGTTTGGCTAACCTGTTTGTTGCCTATTGGGAAAAATGTTTCATATTAGATAAACCAGAAATATCTAAATCTTTGGTCTACTATACAAGATTTTTAGATGATATATTCGTCATTTTTAGAGGCAACAGCAAAGAAGCTGACAGGTTTATAGAATACCTCAACTCTACTACTGCATTTCTCAAATTCACATACCAATTTGGTATAAATCACATTGACTATTTGGATGTCAAACTAACTAGAGTTTCTAACAATAAACTATGCTACACTATTTACAGGAAGTCAACGTACTGTAATTCTTTTTTACACTTTTCCAGTTCACACCCTTTTAAACAGAAACGCTCCATTGTAAAAGGCCAACTAGTTACAACAGCTAGGATGTGTTCTACAGTCAACGACTTCCTAGGAGAATGTGATTTACTAGAGAGCATGTTTGTGAGCAGGGGTTACCCTTCTCAACTTGTACAGGAGTTAATTTTGGAAGTGAGGAACAAACGAGAACTAGGTTCACTTATTCCCATTTTGTCTGGTGCCAATAGTTATTTAACAGTACTGGCCCCAGTAGTTGAAGAAAATAGTGACTCTCACCTTTTGAGAAGTCTTCCTAATTTTTGTTCAGATAATAGAGTAAGCTCTGTCACGATACCTATAGGTACTGTTCAACAATATAGGCATAGTTTCATCACTTCATTTAACAATGATAGTGAGCAGATTACATTCTTGCTACGCAAGAATTGGCATCTATTATCTAAGGACCATTTATTAATTGAGAAAATTGGTTCTTCACCAGTTATTATTTACAGGAGAGGTCCGAACTTGAAAAGCCTTTTGGAATGTAAATCATTTAAGTCCAACAATAGATCTAGTGGTTTTTCCCCTTGTGGTGCCTGTAGTATGTACCAACATGTAATAAGAAGTAACCACTTTGAGTTAGCTAACAGAAAATATTTTATCAAGTACAAACTTGATTGCAACTCAAAAAGTTTAGTGTACTTAGCCACGTGTAAAATTTGTAACGCTTTTTACGTGGGAAAGACCAATCGTAGACTTCGAGATAGGATTTATGAGCATATTTATGCTATCTCGAAAAATAAGTGCAATAACGCGCTAGCTAAACATATTAATGTCAACCCAGACCACTATTTTAAGTTTTTAGCTATAGATCAGGTAGGATATGACATTAGAGGTGGTCCAATTTCTATTCAACTAGAGTGTCGAGAACTGGAGTGGAAGCTCCTCTTGAACGCCTTTTGTGTCCCTGGCTTTAATGACAATTGTAACATCTCCTGTCTGTTGAAACTGAGGAATGTTTTAAGATAATTATTTATTTTTAAAATGTTTTTGGAAATTAGTATAAAGTTTCCATTAGTCTAATACAAATATACAGTTTAGGCTAGTCACATACTGTTTAATCATTAGAGTTTTTGTGTCTCAATATCTGTATTTTGTGTATCTCACATATTTGAGGATAGATTACCACAAAAATAGTTAGTAATACATTTTTTAAATTTTATCAACTAAGTGTGTATTTGTCACTTTTGTTTTTACTTAACGATGTATCCGAGTTTCCTGCCTTGTTTGGTCAGGTGCTCACAGTTACTTGTATCTTTAACTTTGTGTGATCTTTTGATTGGTCAGCAACGCTGTACTGCCTCTGGGCGGAACTTTTTAAAAACCTTTAAAGTTTTTAGTGACATTTTTATATATGCTTTCTATAGAAGTTTCCCATTTCGGTGAAACAAAAATGTGCCTTGTAATAATAAACTTGTGATACGTTAAACTTATATTACCACGTATTACTGTGTGGTTTTAACCACCCTTGGACTGCTTGGCTCCTTTCGTTTATCTGTTTGAGTTCACGGAATTATAGTAATGCTTACATTTTGGTTAGTATTCATTACCAATTCAAATGTAATTGTATTATGATTGGACAAAGGACATGTAGTTATTTTAACTTTATCCAATTTTGAAGTTAAGTATCTTGAAATATATACTCTATCAATTCTTTATTAAGTACCATGATGATGTGAATCATGAGTAAAGCAATGAATTTGGCTCAGCATATTAATTTATATCTTTAATATTGATCATGTCATTAAAGTAAAGTAATGCCTTTGATGTAGCTAGTTTCCTTCATGTATTTTTTGCATTAGTATCTTTATCAGATAACATACAAACTGATGTTTAACCTCTTTAAATCCAGTATAAGCTAATTAATGTGTAATCTCTCCATTTATATTCAGTGTTACCAAAAAAAAAAATACCAGATTTATTATAGTATTAATTTATGATTTGTGACATCAGAACAGAGTTTTTCCACAGAATAGCCACACCTCTTTTTTGTTTACAATGAGAACTTACTAATACTGAAGCTATTGGAGTTAAGTTTGTCCATATCTTTCTGTAATAAACATGTTTCTTGTAAGAATACAATCTGAATGTTAAGTATTTTTAAATGTTTGAATAGACTTCCACTTTTGCTACTATTATTTGACCCAGTAACGTTAAGAGATACACATATTGAATATATTATTATTATTAGTAGTGTACTCATATGTTCTTGTTATTACTTTTATAGAAATGGAGAAAAAATAGAGTTCTGTAGAAAATGGTTTATCCATATCTATTAACTCTTAGTAGCTAATGTTTGTAGACACCAACTGATAAACATTTGAAAAAGAAAACATTAAAACTTAAACTAAAAAACAATCTAAGCAATCACAGAGGTATAAGAATAGCATTGCCATTCAAGCGTACCCTTAAAATCACTATCAAGATGTACTCTTCACTCTATATAAAGTTTAATTTTAAATGGAACATAGTTAGCAGGTTAATTATTTATTAAACTTACTATTACATATCTTTAGCCTAGGTAGACACAATCTAGTATAATAAAATTGTGCATAATTATATGTTATTTTCATCTGATTCAGATAATTTTTAAATGATCTTTAATGATTTAAATGAAAATTGTAAAGGTGATTACACTCTAAATATAAATAACTGCATAACTATGCAATAATATATATAACTATGTTTTAAGTTTTAAACTAATAAGAATAAATAAACTTATATGTATATAAAAATATGTGTAATAACATAAGTTATTGTTGTAAGCATATAGAAAAATCAGTATAAAATTTAAAGCAGCTACAGTTAAATAATAACTCAGAAAATTATATCCAACGAGAAATAACTTGAATGAAAAGAAATAAATGTTGAACTAAACAGCTTCAAGAATTTATTAAAATATAAAATCAGTAAAATAATATAAGCACTTTTGTCTCAGCACAGAGACATCACCAGATAAATGATGCCTTCCACATCACTTCCTTAAATAAACTTTTTAATTAACCCCTTGCAGTACATGTCATACAAAATAGCCTTTCACATTATAAATATAGTGTTAATAAAAAAAACTGTTTACCAAGCTTGAGTGTCATAACCTTTTCCACAAATTTAAAAAGTTACAATAGTAAATGAATTTTTCATTTATGTATATAGTAACAAGAATTACAGAACCAAAACATATTATTTAAGTCTCCATTCATCCTATAATAGCTGCCCTTTCCCTTAAAATGGGTTTAACAAATACATATTCATTCAGACCAGGGGGAAAGGTGGCTTTTAGCCTAAGTTGCCATATCAACTCCTTTTTTATTAATGTTAACTTCCAATCACCTCCTCTTGGGTTCTTTTTCACTGTATCCAAGATACCAAACTTGAAGCCCCCATATTTAACACACTAGCATGAGTGTTTGTATAAGGCTGCAGTTTCTTTTCTTGTTCTTATATCGTAAAGGTGCTCATAAATTCTATTTTTTAGTGCCCTCTCAGTTTTGCCTATGTAAAAACTTGGGCAGGCCCACATTTTGCTAAATATAACAGTTTGGAGGTTGCACAATTACTTTTTTTTAAATAGATTTTACTCAGCAGTCCATTTTCTAAGGTTAGATTTTGTGTACCAGTGATGTAGGAACAAATGTTGCATGCTCCACAAGGTATTGTCCCCCTTCTCACTTCCCCATTTTTGAGTCAATCAACTTCAAAGATTTCCTTAACATTCTTTCCTATCCTGTAGGTGAATCTCGGCTTGTCACCCACTATTTCACTTAGATCTTTACTGATTTTAAAATGCTCCAATCAGCCTATAGTATATCACTCAAAGCTTTGGTAAAATAGTTAAACTCCATAATAAATGCTTTATCAAACTCTTTTTCTGAATACAGTGTTTTCTGTATCAAGTCCCGCCCCCCAAAGGGGGTGTATTTAGTACCCCATCCTTTGAGAACATCCTCCAAAATTTTGGTGACTAGTTCACAAGGGTAGCCCCTATTAGTGAACATTTCTTTAAGATTATTTAATTCTGACCCCAGTTCATTCCAGTCAGATGTCATCCTAGCTATCCTAATAGCTTGACCCTTCACTAGTTTTCTTTTTTGAAACTGGGGGTGAAAACTATCATAGTGCAAATAGCTGATGCACCAGGTATCCTTCCTATGGATGTTAGATTTAAATCCTCCAATAATGTGTGACACAGTTAACTCCAGGTAGTTAATTCGGTCCTTGTCCACTCATGTGTAAATTTAAAGTATGTGGTGCAACCATTTAGGTACTCCAGGAATCTAGGTATTCCCTCGGGGTCACCATCCTACAAAATAAAGGTGTCATCCAAATACCTCACATATAAGTGCTGGAATTTTGAAAAGGTACTATTAAGGGCATATTGCCTTTCCGATCCCAACATAACAAGCAAACTCCAAGTAATTATGAAGCCAAAAACCAACCAAAGTAAAAAGAAATCCAGGCCACCTTGTTGAGGTAAAAAACAATCTTTATAGTAAGTCAACAATACAAAATATGAGCCCTTTCGTCTACAAACTAGACTTCTTCAGATAAGAATCGTATACATCTGCTACCCTTTCCTTAAATAACATTTCCCCTAAATTAATCAAATAACATTTAAAAGGGAACTCGTTTTGAAGTTGCACTTTCTGCAAGTTTGCTATCTCTGTGCATTTTCCAAAATGCAGCTCCTGCAGAACAATTTCTGAAGAAAACACACAATAACCTTGAATTAAAAAGTATGGTGCTTAATATACAATAAAATGTAAAAAGAAATATACATTACTCATACTACTACATCAATAACTGTGCATATAAAAAGGAGTCAACCATCTGCACCTAAAGATATGCTGTTAATACATAAATAATACCAAAAATCCTGTCGGGGATATTTACAGAATGTGTCTTTAGATCCAGAATTACCTAACATACTATTATAAAAGGAAAATAATCCTAGAAAATACGTGTTACTAACAAGGAAGTAGTAAACTTATTTTAAATAATAAAAGGCAATAAGGAGCTAAAGCAAAACCTGTTAAATATTTTCTGCTTTAGATATTAGAACAGGTTTGATGGTCACATATTCATTAAATCCTGGTGTAATAAAAGATTTTAATCTCAACTGCCATTTCAATTCTTTACCCAGCAGAATATTTTTTATGTCTCCCCCCTTCCCGTTATTATCTGTAATGTAATCAATAATACCAAATTTGAAACGATTATATGCTGGGCATACCAATGCATGTTTATATAAGGCACTCGTCTCTTTCCCTGTTCTTATATCATATTGGTGCTCATACATTCTATCTTTTAGTGCCATTTCAGTTTTTCCTACATAGAATGCATGGCAACCCTCGCATTTAGCCATGTATACTATCATCCTGGTTTTGCAGTTGCCCTTACAAAATCTTACCACACTATTTAAATCATTGTTCAACCTAATCCGTGTGTCTCTCAAAATCATATTGCATAAATTACAGTTACCACAAGAAGTAGTGGCTTTTAAAATACCTTTCTTTTTCTCTCCTTGCTCAAATATTATTTTAAAGTTTTTTCCAGTTCTGTATGTAAAAGAGGTACATTCCCAACTATTTCATATACTTCCTTATTTATTTTCAATGTATTCCAATTTTTTTCTAATTATGTTGGTAAATGATGCAGAAAACATATTGTATTCTAAGACACAGGCCCCGTAGAAATGTTTTCCTTCCTTCCCTCTTTTTGTAGTTACATTAGTTGTAGTTTTTTCCCAAAAGTGCCACATATTTACTTCCCCAGCCTCTATATACTTCATCTAGAATTTCAATAACCATGTCGGTAGGGTACCCCCTTTCCAGAAATTTCTTACTCAAAAAAAGGAACTCATTAAACAAGTCACTGAAGTCAGAAGTCATTCTAGCTATTCTGACAGCTTGACCTTTAATAATACTTTTCTTCTGCATCTGGGGATGGTGGCTAGTATAATGTAAATAACTATTACACCAGGTGTCCTTACGGTATATTTTAGATATGAAACCATTGGATGTTTTTATGATGGTGGTATCCAAATAATTAATACTATCTTTATTCCATGTATGTGTGAAAAACAAAAAAGAAGTACTCCTATTTATATAATCCATAAATTGCTCTAAGATGTCCTGAGTACTATCCCACAATATAAAAATATCGTCTAGGAACCTCAGGTAAAGCCTTATATATTTTTGAAAATGACTGTGGAATACATACCTATTTTCCCATTCTAGTAAAACTAAATTAGCATAGACGGGGGCACAAGATGCCCACATAGCCACACCACTCCTTTGTTGGTAGTATTCCCCTTGGAAGCTGATGTAATTATTATCTAAAATCACTTCCATAAATTCCAAAATTAATAGTATCTTGTCATTAGGAAGAGTAGAATACTTGTGAAGACTTTTCCCAAAGTATTCGTGTCCTTCCAGTCGAGGAATACTTGTAAAAAGATCTTTATTGTCTATTGTCAAAAAGCTGCAGCTCTCAGTCAATGTGTCTTTAGTTAATTTACTAAGAAATTCCCACTAATCTTTTATGAGTTGAGGAATTTTTTCAACTATTTTCTTTTTAAGATTACTACTAACACTGCTAAAGGGTGAGTCTTAGAATTTTTTGCTGACACTATGGGTCTGAAGGGGGGTTCACTGATGGATTTGTGAACTTTAGGTACACCAAAAAAGCAAGGTATAGAAGGATAGTTCTGCCTTAAAAAGTTGTACAATTTAGTGTTTATCCTATTGTCTATCAAATATTCCTCCAACAAGGAGTCTATTCTCCTGTAGGCTATGTTAATCTGATTTTTTGATACTGTTGAATATGTGGAAGCGTCTAACAATATAACCATAATTGCATTGTTGTATTCCTCTACACCAAACAAGACAACCCCACCCCCTTTGTCAGGCTTCATTATATGACAATTACCCTGAGCTACCAATTCTTTTAATAAATACAATTCATCAGCAGCCAAATTGGAGTGTTGTGCCTTCCATGTATTTCTAGCATATTCTTCATAAATCTTGTCTGTTACAATTTTTTCAAACATTAACAACACAGGGTGTAGGGGTGGATTGTATGTACTACTTCTCACTAATTCTACAGGCATACTGTTATGGTCATCTTCTTTATAATTGTTGGTATCTCTATTAATGCTTTCATTGCTGTTGCAATAACTATTGTTCTTATTATTATTCTTGTTGTTAAACAAAATACTTAAATTTAACTTTCTAAGGTATAACTTTAAATCTATAAGCAAATCAGCTACATCACCATAATCTGATTTCACAAATTTAAAACCTTTCGAGAAAAGTGTGAAGTGTTCCTTCGTCAAAATAATTGCAGTGTAATTAAATATTTTGAATCCCTTGTATTCCATGACAATACCTTCCGTACCATCTATTGGTGTTATTTCCCCTTCCTCGTTACTTTCTTCTACCCATAGTTCATCCCATAAGTGTCGGGTGTTTGACCTGAATCCGAAGGATACCTGGTTTTGTTTGCCAAACGCTCTGACCTTCTTGGTTCTAAAAAGTGTTCACTTTCTTTGGGAAAGGAATCTAACTCATCCAAGAGTCTACGGGTGTCAGTGCCTCCTGCTAACTCCCCATCATTCACTAATATTCTATTTTCTAAATGTGGCTCCCCTCGTGTGTCCCTATTTTTAAAAACAGGATGCACCTTACTGCCCACTTTGTTGTAGTTTTTGTATGGACCAGGGTACATCTTACCCACCTCGTATTGTCGTTTGTCCCTTGCATACTTTTTTTGTTTTCTAAAATAAATGTTAGAAGCCCTTTTGTCTATTTTAGCTAACAACCTGTTGTATAATTGTTCATACTCAGAGAACAACAGGTCGTTAACAATATCACCATTTAATTTGTTCACTTCAACGGTTAATGTAGCCAAAACTGCTTCATTACATTTAATCAAGCTGGATACTAAACCCATACCACATTCGTTAAAAAATTCACGAAGATCTTCAATAATAGCTTCAGTATAGTTTATACCGAAAGGGTATTTACATTGTCTGCGGTACAATCTTGTTATTAAAACAACATTTAAGATAACCATTGTCAGTTTGCAAACATTTCAATTTAAACAATTTCTTTTCCAATGAAAAAATCATCTCTTTCAAGATTGGCGTTACTTTATAAGTTTCCCCTCTATAATTGTCGTTCTGACAAACAAAACTACCATTTAAATTGATATTAAAGTCAAATTTTTTGTCCATCACTTCCTTAAAACATATAGAGGGTACAGAACCTGTACCATAGTGCTTTCCATTAGCTTCCATGCGTTTAGTAATGTTAACAGAATCGTGATTTTCTAAAACAGAGTTTCGAACTAGCAAAACAGTACCTCGTTTTTCAGAGTTAATTGAGCCACAACCTTGCCCATCATTGTCGGGAATAGTCCAACATAACAAGATTTGCATAAGCGAGAGCAAACTCTGCCCCTGTCACTATTCCAGTGACTTGCTGCAAATATTTACCCCGGAAGTGAATGTAGTTGTTCTCCAGAAGAAGTTCCATTAATTCAACTAATAGGTTAAACAGTTTGTCTGACAGAATGGGTTGAAAAATAAGAGATTCATGGAAAAATGTTAGTCCCTCATTCTTGGGGATGACTGAGAACAAATCTTTTACATCGATGATCAAAAAATCCAGACCTTCCTTCCAAATGCAAGATTTTAATCTACTCAAGAAATCCCATGAATCTCATATCGGGTGTGGAGTATTAAAAACCATTCTCTTCACATTATGGTCTATGTATACTGCTAGTGTGTGGGTTTTAGAACTACTAGCCGAAACTCTAGGCCTAAATAGTGGATTTTCAACTGATTTGTGAATTTTTGGTATTCCAAAGAAGTTGGGTATAATAGCGTTAACCTGTACAAAAAAATTATAAGTAGCCTCACTAATCCTACCATCTAATAAATATTGTTCTAATTATGAGTCAATTCTCTGGTAAGCAATAGATATCTCATTCCTTGAAACTAAGGTATAAGTCTCATTACTAATTAAAAGGTTGGTTATGGCATTGTTGTAAGCCTCAGTCTCATAAAACACCCCCTCACCCTTATCAGGCTTCATAACTCTTACCCCACTATCTTTCTGTAAAAGTCAAAGTGTTTTATTTTCCTCTTTAGTAATGTTATAAGAGAGGCTAGGGTCCTTTGAAACCTGTTTGTAAATGTCCTCAGTTCCACATTTTTCAAATGCCTGCAAACCTGGGTGGGGAGTGGGTTGAAAGTGCTGTTTCTTTTAAGCTCACTAACCCTGCTTCTTAAATTATTCCTAACCTTGTTTCCTTAAAGAATATGCTCAAATTAATTTTCCTTAAAAATAGTTTACGGTCAAGAAGAGTTGGTGCTATGTCAGCCTTAAAATTGGGCACAAATTTTAGCCCTTTCAAAAACAAAGTAAAATGTTTTTTTACTAACTCTCTGTCAGTGTAATTATAAATCTTAAAATCCTTAAATTGCCTGATTATACCATTCCTCTCATATTTTATGCATTCCTCTTCCTCCTTGCCCCTGCTTGGAGTTCCATATACCCCTGGGCTTGTTACCCCTGTCCCAAGTCCAGGTTGGTTCTCATCTTGTTTGCTAACTTCTCAGAACACCTCAGTGGAAAACAATCCGTATTAGGGGCACAAAATGAGTCAAGTTCATCTAGCCTTCCCCTCTTATTTTGTAAGTAGTTGGATTTACATCTAGGGAGTGAAAGGGGCATGCGGAAACCCACATCCCTCCCTTCCCCCTCCCTTCTCCCTGCTTAGTGTGTCCCGATGGTTTGGGACAGGGTATGCTCTTCCCTCATCATACTGCAACCTGTCCCTTGCCATTTTCTTTTGTTTCCTAATGAATATATTCTGACATTTTTTCTCTACATTAGTTAAAATATGATGATATAATTGTTCATATTCAGGGAACAATAACTCGTCCAATATATCACTGTTAATTATATCCACCTCTTCTTTCAGCTGGCTAATCATATTTTCATTAAATTTAAGAATAATTTTCATTAATTCAAACCCACATTTCTCAAAGAAACCCCCAAACTCCCTAAAAATATCAGTATTGTACACAATCCCAAAAGGATACTTAAAAAATCTTAACCTCTGTGGAAGAATTTTCATTTTCAAACATTCCTTGATAAAACTTTGATCAGTTTGCAAACATTTGTATTTAAACAACTCTTCAAGTTTAAAAATCATTGCTTTCAAAGTTAAAAATTCTTTGTTATCTACAACAGCTTCACCATATTCACTCTTCACATTAATGTCAGTAAAATGAAAGGAATAGTCCATAATGTCTTTAAAACCTCTTTGCTCCCCTCCACTGTGCTTCACCCACATTGCATTTCACTAATAGGTGCTGTTTCAACAGTAAATGCTACAGTGCCTTGTTTAGAGTCTTCAGTATATGTTTTTTTTTGCTGATTTTGTTAGTTTTGTTCATTTGAATACCATTACATCCTTCTTTCACACCCCTGCTTACTCCTTCATTTACTGCAGGATTCACCAGTTGACTTTCCCTTGTTTCTCAGTCAAGCACACTAGTAGCTCTGTTCCCAGCTGCTGCAAATGGAGAGGACGTATGGAAACCACTTCCTGCCAAAACTGGAGATCCACAAGTGCCACCACCGGCACTGGAAGCCACATTGCATTTCTTTCGACTTAGTAAGTCTATTAAGTGACTGAGCTCCCCTTTGAATTAATTCACTTCATTTTTAAGTTCCTTAAAATCCTGTGAGGAACATGTAACATTTGCCTCAAGGTCATTCTCAGAACCATGTTCCTGGGATATTGTTTCAGCCATGGCACAAAAGAAGCAGTAAAAGTCACAGCCAGAGAACCTTCCAAAAAGCACCAAACCAGAAAAATATATCCAAAGTGAAATAACTTGACTGAAAAGAAATAAATGTTGAAAGTACTCCATTGGCAACTAAACTCAACTGACACAAAAAATATCATGCCTTATTCTCTCAAGTAGAGACAATAGTTTTTTGAAAATAAATCTGAAACCTGTAATTTACTCATCACTCCAAAGCACCCTCAGATGTCATTATTACAAATAATATATTAATTTGATAGAACAAATCCTGTATCTAAGTTTTAAATAGATTCATTTATTTTCAAAAATAAAACTACTCATTTTCAGACAACAAACATGTCTATCTTTAAATAATCTTTGTATTTTTTTATTTATACTTTAATATCTTGTCTTCACTAGCTTTCTGACTTGATATTTTTCTTTACTGTCTCCTCAATAAATTCCAAACCATGTTCTAAAATACATACATAAAGTGTGTGTGTGTGTGTGTGTGTGTGTGTGTGTACGTGTGTGTGTGTGTGTGTGTGTGTGTGTGTGTGTGTGTGTGTGTGTGTGTGTGTTTGTGATCATATGGCTTCGAACCTGTATTGTTACTGGTATATCTGTTTCTGTCTTTAAAAAAATAAAATAAATGCTTCCAGGAGTCAAGCTGCCAAACTGTAACGCAAATTTATTATTACACAAAGAGCGTTTTCGCTTCTGTCCTTGCAGAAGCTTCCTCAGCATAAAAAAGAGCACCAACTCTTCAGGATTTAAAACAATAAAGTGACACCCACTGATGTCACTTCCTCATCAGCAATAATAAAATGTGTGTATCGTGTACATAAAATTAATTTCGACTCTATAAGAGTCAAGCAACAATTACACAAGAAAAACAGCCAGCTATATGTCTAACAAATCAAATGTAAACACTTTAGAATCCTCCAAAGTAATAATAAATAAACTAAACCATAAACAAGATGTTCATGCGAGTTAGCCAATAATAATAATAATAATAATAATGCCCCTTATCCATGCAATCAGTGTAACTACTGTAATTTTGTCACTAAAGAACAAGTGTATACACATCCAGAAACAAAATATACTTTTAAGCCAAGATTTTTAGCCACTTGTAATAGCTCAGGACTGATTTATTTAGCCACCTGTGAACAATGCCCCGCATTTTATATAGGTTTAACGAAACAGAAGCTTAAAAACAGAGTTTATAATCACATATACGACATAAAGAAATCAAATGAACTGAATGCCCTAGCTAAGCACGTACAATGCTTTGCAAGTCATTCCTTTGTATTCAGGGTACTTGAAATTATAGAACCAAATAGTAGAGGTGGAGATTACATGAACTTGCTAGAGCTCAAAGAATTGAAATGGATATTAAGACTAAAGGGGCATTATTTCCCAGGCTTAAATCTTTATATTTCTATTAAACCTTATCTCAATGCACGGAGATGATTCATATAGCACTACATTTTCCTACAATAGGTAAATTGAATGATGTATAGGTTTTAACCCCTGGTACTTTACTAACTTGTTTAGCAGGTCTACACTTTATTAACTTGGTTCATTTTATTAACTTGGTTCATTTATTTATTTCCTCACATATATAGATATTATAATAAAATAGATATATATTTTTTTAACTGCATACTTTTTATATTTATATTTATTTATATATATTTATTTGTCATACATAAATTGTTTAACTTATTCTTTTGTATTTTAACTGACACATTCAAAGCTACATATACATATAATTTTTGAATATTATCTAATAAGAAACAACAGTAGTTAGATTCTATATATAAACTGAAAGCTTTTCTACATACATACTTTTAGAAAATGTATCCCTTTAAACCAAGGTTTTTAATTGTTCTGTTAATTTACTTATTATGTTTAATTGCTATTAAATAATTAAGTGTTTTATGTCATTGTATAAAAACCTACTGTTTTGTTGAAATATTTATGGTCTGAGGAAGCGTACAGGAAGGTACGCGAAAGCGCTTACCTAAATAAATATTTAGTCTTTATTTAACTAGTCGTGGTGAGTCCGAAGTTTGTTTTCTATATATTTTGACTCATTTAACTAAGGACTCTCTGTTGCAGTGGTCTATCGTTTTTGTTCTACGTTTCCATTTAGTACCACTACAACGCACGACATGACTAATCCCAATGTGGAATTGGATTATGTTCCAGAACCGAGGATACCACGTAGAAAAGAACAGTGGACAGCTATGCTGAACGATGAGCTTAATCCTTTATTGGTTCTGGACCTTAGAGCACCGAATGGTAATCCAATAGACATTACTACTGACAATTTAGAAACATTTAATTCTAAGATTAAAACCTTAGAAAATGACCTCTACAAATTTCAACGCCTAAACTGGCAAAGAAAACACATGGAAGCATGCATATGTTTTAAACTTGTTCCCCGAGGTATGCGAATACTGTGTATGCCCACCTATGGCGATACTCATCCCATCCTGCTTAAGAGATGGCAGGAGATAAACCTAGAAGCAAGTATGAAATATGTCCAACTATTAATTGACTATTTTAGTCCGATGGAAAAAGAACTGCTAACTAAAATTAACTGTGCACAACATGAACTAAATGATAGCTTCCCTGATGACCATTTTCAGCAAAGAATGGATAATTTGTATAATCAAGTTAGCTCCTATGCTTCACGCCTACAACAAACCAAGCATAGGAAGCTACAACGTGATTATCAAGACTTTTCTTCAGGGAATATCTTCATTTGGCCCAGGAGAGAGTCACCCAACACTTTCCCACGCACACAGATTCAAAATTTGGCGCTACATGATGACACGATAATAGCACCAGCCACTACTGGTCTTCCTGCCCTAGTAACTACACGAACTGTTCAAGAGGATACTTCAGGAGATAATTTTACCACACCACCAGAGGCTCCTATTGCCATAACATCAACAGCAGCTACCTCTACACCACTTCCAAACCAGGAAGCGAATCGAATTAAGTTGGCTCAAAGGAATTTAGGAGCCATATCGAAGAATAATAACAACGAGAACCCTTTTTTACCTTATCCCATAAAGAAGTTTGTTCCAACGAGAGAACGCCGGAACAGTTGGGACAACAGAAAATGCAAATTATCGGAAGAGAACGAAGCCTTCCAAAGAAGGAGACACAAACAATAGAGATTCAGCTCTTTTTTAACATGTCCAGGTATGTTCTTTCTGTATATGACCAAGAATTGTTAAATAGAGGGCTGTCGTTTGTACCATCGCAGGGCAGTGTTCTTTCTGATTTATTAATGGACCTTAGGATGTTCGGACGCTCTATAGCGCTGAAAATATTTTTTAAATCGAAATCTTCCGAAAGAGACATTAATGAAGCAAATGAAACAACTTTGTTTAAAAGAAAGAGTTCTTTCTCCCCAATGATACCAGGACATGTTGATTTGTTTATAAAACTATGTGAAAAGGACATTTATGAATACTGTACACATGTTAAGAAAAAATGCATGTATTTTAATATGTCTAAGGAAGTACAAACTTCCTTGCATAGTTTGATGCACAATTCTTCTATAATTTTCAGACCTGTTGACAAGGGAGGGGGAGTAGCCCTTTTTGATAGACTGACTTATCAGTCTTTAATGCTAGACATGTTAAAAGATGACACCACTTATCTGGAAATAGATAAATCAAAAATGGCAAGGATTATAGCTGGTGTTAAAGATGAGATTTATGATCTCCTTATGTGTGGTCAAATATCACAAGACTTGTATGAATATTTTTCCATAGATAACCCTCAAGTTCCTGTAATTAAAGGATTACCTAAAATGCACAAAGGAGTCCTACCCCCACCACTAAGACCCATTGTAGCTAGTGAGAAATGGGCAACTGAAAAAGTCTCAGTTTATGTAGAAAAGACCATGAGACCGCTAATAAATGAGATTCCAAGTATACTGAAAGATACTTATCAATTATTGGAATCCTTAAACTCTATGGATAAAATATTAGTCAAAGAACACTTATTAGTTACTATGGACGTAAATAGTTTATTTACCTCCATACCCAATGTTGAGGGCATACAAGCAGTAAGAGAATTATTATTAGTTTTTCCACACATAGAAAGGAATGACATTATCCTGATTTGTCAGTTACTAGACCTAGTTCTATGCAATAATGTGTTTGGTTTTGAGGGGTGCCTATGTTTACAAACTTCAGGGGTGGCCATGGGCACCCCTTGTGCAAACACTTATGCAAACTTGGTAATGTATAAATGGGAAAAAGATTTTGTTTTTACCCATCCTTCATTTAGAAAAATAGTGGCCTATTATAGTTTTGTTGATGATATTTTATTAGTTTGGGAAGGCTCTAAAGAAGAGTTTCATGAGTTTAAAAATTATCTAGAAACCACTACTACTTTTCTTAAATTTACAGCACAGATGTCATATGAATCAGTCAATTTCTTAGATGTATGTGTGAATATAAGAAATGGTAAGTTAACCTCCACTCTGTTTAGAAAAACCTGTTGGAGAAATGCTATACTACGTTACGATAGCATGCATCCACGTTATGTATATAAAGGTATAGTCAAAAGTCAGTTCATCAGGCTATCTAAAATTTGTAAAGACAGGATAGATCTGACTTCTGAAGCTGATAAATTAGAACGTATTTTCTTAGACAGAATGTATGATGAAAATTTAGTAAGAACAATTAGGGCACAAGTACTGAAAGATGTAGAGGTTACAGCCCCAACAACACATGGTAATTTTAAATATGAGACAGGTATTAAGAATATTCCTTATTCCTCAGGAAAGTTAAGCTTTATCACAACTTATACCAATGACAGTTTTAACATTAGGGAAATAATTAATAATAACTGGAAAGTTTTAATGACAGATGATTTTACACAACAATTGGTAGGTAAAGTACCTCATTTTACCTACAGGAATAATAAAAGCCTTAAAAGACTACTTTGTGATAAACCTAGTGACATTAAATTAAAGCCAGGAGAAAAACTGGGTACTTATCCATGCAATCAGTGTAACTACTGTAAGTTTGTCACTAAAGAACAAGTATATATACATCCGGAAACAAAATATACTTTTAAGCCAAGATTTTTAGCTACTTGTAATAGCTCAGGACTGATTTATTTAGCCACTTGTGAACAATGCCCCGCATTTTATATAGGTTTAACGAAACGGAAGCTTAAAAACAGAGTTTATAATCACATATACGACATAAAGAAATCAAATGAACTGAATGCCCTAGCTAAGCACGTACAATGTTTTTCAAGTCATTCCTTTGTATTCAGGGTACTTGAAATCATAGAACCCAATAGTAGAGGTGGAGATTACATGAACTTGCTAGAGCTCAAATAATTGAAATGGATATTAAGACTAAAGGGGCATTATTTCCCAGGCTTAAATCTTTATATTTCTATTAAACCTTATCTCAATGCACGGAGATGATTCATATAGCACTACATTTTCCTACAATAGGTAAATTGAATGATGTATAGGTTTTAACCCCTGGTACTTTACTAACTTGTTTAGCAGGTCTACACTTTATTAACTTGGTTCATTTTATTAACTTGGTTCATTTATTTATTTCCTCACATATATAGATATTATAATAAAATAGATATATATTTTTTTAACTGCATACTTATATTTATATTTATATTTATTTATATATATTTATTTGTCATACATAAATTGTTTAACTTATTCTTTTGTATTTTAACTGACACATTCAAAGCTACATATACATATCATTTTTGAATATTATCTAATAAGAAACAACAGTAGTTAGATTCTATATATAAACTGAAAGCTTTTCTACATACATACTTTTAGAAAATGTATCCCTTTAAACCAAGGTTTTTAATTGTTCTATTAATTTACTTATTATGTTTAATTGCTATTAAATAATTAAGTGTTTTATGTCATTGTATAAAAACCTACTGTTTTGTTGAAATATTTATGGTCTGAGGAAGCGTACAGGAAGGTACGCGAAAGCGCTTACCTAAATAAATATTTAGTCTTTATTTAACTAGTCGTGGTGAGTCCGAAGTTTGTTTGCTATATATTTTGATTCATTTAACTAAGGACTCTTCGTTGCAGTGGTCTATCGTTTTTGTTTTACGTTTTTTATATATATATATATATATATATATATATATATATATGTATATAAAAAGAAAATACACACCACACAGAACATGTGTGGTTGTCATTTGTGTGTACCATTGTATAAACTTTTTGAAGTAACCTCTGGCTCATCGTAGGTGGGTAGGTAGCATGGCTTTGAAATTACTAATGGAAATATGAAAAAATATTTTTTTTTACAGTTTCCTAGTTGTTGGTGGCTGTGCTGGAGTTTTTGTGGTACCTTCCCCTGTATCGCTGGAATTTGGTTTTGACGTGGTTTCCAGTAGAGATCTGCATTTAGGTTGTGAAGTTTATGTGGAAGTTTATTCATCATGATTTGAGTGTTGCTGGGCGTGGGCTGAGCTTTGTGGCTTTGCAGGGAAGTGTGGTGGTCCCTGTCATACCACTGGCAAGAAATCTGGAAGGCTCTTTGATTTAATCATTGGTCAACCATTTTTGGCAATGCTGGAAAGACCATGTTTTCTGGGCTTGTGAAAGAATGGCCTGTGAAATGCTGTTCAGATACCATTATTAATTCAGTAAGTGAACTTCTGAGTGAGAGTCACTGCTGCATGTTTGTGATTGAATGTCTATCTGTTTTACAGATTATATGTATATCTATATAAATGTCTGTGTGTTATATTGATGTTCTGTGTTATGGTGGGAGATCGCTGCCTGAGGGACATGGTGCGTGTGGCACAATCAGTTATTTTGGTGTAGATGGTCATTTTATAAGACTAGCTGTTGGGTGTAGGTATTCAACCAATCTGCCACTTCATCCATATTTTCTGCAGATGTGATGCTGTTTGATAACAGCATGATTAAAACATTGAGGAATAAGTGAGCATTATTGCTAAGTGCTTCTGTCTTGTGTGAAAGGTATCAACATTTCAGAACACTGCAGCAGCATGTCATCCTCTCTTACATGGGATTTCTTATTCAGGACAATTATGAATTTAAACAAGGTTTTCAGCACATCAATTGTTGGCATTCTAGGATGCCACAGTGGCAGAATATCTAGGCTGACAGAGGATTTTGGCATCTGTTTGGAATTAAGGATGTTCATCAGCTTTTTAACAATTTATAGGTTCATACGTGTCTAGTAGATTAATGGCCCTGGGACCTTTACAAGCCTAGCCATAGGATTGCCCTAGCATCGTGCCACCCTACCTTAGTTTCTAGTGCCTCTGTCGAATAGAGCCACTGGAGTTATCCCCAGGGTGAATTTTCTATTTCCCATCCACTCATCAAGATTTCTCTTGAAGAGGGTCAGTGAGGTGCACTGCTTGACATGTATGGGAAGTCTATTCCATACATGAGATCAGTCTTTGGATTATGAACCTGTCCCTCCAGTACATTCTGTTGATTGTGGTAATGAGGTTCAGGTCTCTGGAGCGTGTGGTGTAGAGGGATTGGGATTTCTTTAGATGTAACATTTCTAGCAAACCTGGGTCAGACATGGCTTTGTAAGTCAAGCAGAGATCACCTCTAAGTAGGTGATATGAGATAGAGAATAGCTGGAGTTTTTTGAGTCTGTCCACATAAGACAAGTGTTTAAGGCCTAGGATCCTCTTTGTTAGGTACTTTTGCAGCTGCTCCTGTTGTTGCAGGTGTCTAGTGAGGTACATGCCAAATGGGGTGGTGTACTCGATGATTGGCCTAATGAGGGAAGAGTAGAGGGAGACAATGACCTCTTTCTTCATGGATGCAAAACTCTTAGTAATGACTTGTGCCACATAGAAGGACTTTCTGACCACAGTGGCAATGTGGTGCTCAAAAGAAAGGTTGCTGTCAGCCTGTGTTCCCAAATTTCTTATAACGCCTTCTGCATTCAGTGGGCTACCATCAATGTGTTAATTCATGGGAACTGTGTTTTTCCAAAGGGGATAATGACAAATTTTTGGCATTAAGCTTAAGGCCATGGTTCTGACACCAGTCGTTGGTCTCATTGAGGCCATTCTGTAGGATGCCAACATCACTTGGGGAGTTAATAATAGCTGTCAGAGTCCTTTCATGTTGGCCTGGACTTCAGAGAAGTAGATACCAAGCAGGAGAGGACCCAGGACCAAACCCAGTGGGACTCCACTCATGACTAGTCGGCAGTCTGACTTGGAGTCAGCTACTTTCACACTGTGGGTTCTATCTGTGACCCAGTTTGTAACCCACCTAATGATATAGGTGTTGATGCCTAGCTTAGTGAGGTTTTCTAGGAATCCTGAGTGGGGAATGGTATCAAAGTCCTTGGCCAGATCAAGGTAGGCTGTATGTATCAGTCACCAAGAAAAATTAACCACAAAGTGCCAAAGCAGAACCAAAAACACAAAAACAGACACCTGGAAGGAACATGGACCAAAAATGCCATAGATACATTTTATTCAAACACAGAGGCTTCACACTCATAAACGCTCCAAATACCATACGTTTTCATTATGAAATGACTTCATCAGATAAAAGTCATAAAAAAATTACATCTTAAATACCATAATCAATTAAGCTCATCCTATCACAATGCATATAAAATTCAAACATTTAGAATAAATAAAGCAATTAACTATATAAAGACACATTGCCATAAAAATCTCTGACCTGCTTTGCTAACATTAAACATAAATAAAAACATTCTTATAAAACTGTATTATCCAAATGTAATATAAATATATTTATAAATATGTATAAAAACATAAAATTGATGCATAAGGAGTAAAAGTGAAAATGTATTTAACCAATATATATACTTGATGCAAATATTGTTAAGGGGAATAGAATTTAGAGTTTTGCTGCTCTCAGTTTCAATACTGGAGCAATAGAAATAGTATTGTTCATCCCCGGAAATTTGTTTGCCTCCAGTACCACCTGCCAGAAAAGTTCCCTGTATTCAATATATAATTCCCAAGGTCCCCCTCTCACATCTTTTGTCACTACTTCCAAAATGAAAACAGAAAAAGATGCCTAAGAACAACCAATACTATGCCTATACAAGGCATTGCTATTATTATGATTTCTTATTTCATATAGGTGTTCATAAATTCTTTTCCACAATTTTCTTTCCATTTTTCCTACATAAAAACTTCTGCACCCTTTACAAACCCCTAAATAAACTACCCCACTAGTGTCACATGAGCTTCTCATTTTAGCTGACAAATACAAGCTCTCCCCTTGTTGTATAAGAGAGCACTGGGAACAGTGCCCACATTTGTAAGTTCCTTGTTTGTTATGTCCAAATGGGTAAACATTGCCACCTTTTTTCTCTATAATATTTTTTAATGTTGGAACCTTTCCTAAACACACACTTCAAAGGGGTGTCAAAAATTTGTAAATCAGAAATAGCAGCAAACCTGTTCTATTCTTTTTCAACTGTTTTCAAAATTACTCATGCATCACCACTAAAATTAATAATAAAAGGACGTTCAAAACCTATGTTGTCCATATAGGAAAAGTGTTTAAGGCCTATCCTTTTTGTGAGGTACTTTTGAGGCCGGTCCTGTTGTTGCAGGTGTCTAGTGAGGTACATGCCAAATGGGGCATTTTACTCGATGACTGGCCTAATGAGAGAAAAGTAGAGGGAGACAATGACCTCTTTCTTCCTGGATGCCAAACCCTTAGTAATGAGATGTGCCACATAGAAGGACTTTCTGACCACAGTGGCAATGTGGTGATCAAAAGAAAGGTTGCTGTCAACCTGTGTTCCCAGATCTCTTATAATGCCTTCTGCATTCAGTGGGCTACCATCGATGTGATAATTCATGGGGACCGGGTTTTTTCCAAAGTGGATAATGACACATTTTTTGGCATTCAGCTTAAGGCCATGGTTCTGATACCAGTCTTTGGTCTCATTGAGGCCTTTATGTAGGATGTTAAGATCACTTGGGGAGTTAATAATAGCTCCCAGAGTCCCTTCATGTTGGCCTGGACTTCAGAGAAGTAGATACCAAACAGGAGAGGACCCAGGACCGAACCCTGTGAGACTCCACTCGTGACTAGTAGGCAGTCTAACTTGGAGTCAGCTACTTTCACACTGTGGGTTCTATCTGTGAGCCAGTTTGTAACTCACCTAGTGATATAGGTGTTGATGCCCAGCTTAATGAGGTTTTCTAGGAGTCCTGAGTGGGGAATGGTATCAAAGGCCTTGGCCAGATCAAGGCAGGCTGTATGTACAACCTTGCCTTCATCCACAGCTCATGTGACTGACTCAAAGAAGTCGACCAAGTTGAGTAGGCATGATTTACTCTTCACAAAACCAAACTGTGTGGGATCCAGAGTATGGTTTTCCTGCACATTTTTTTTTTCTTAATGGGCTAACTGGATCTATCTTGTAGGTCCACTCTGGTCCAGACTTTTAAGGACATAACAGCTTCAACTATCCCAAGAAGTGCAAGGTTTGCTTTCTGACTTGGAGATGGCACAGACAATAGAACAAAAGCAGAGCTGCACAAAGAGAACAGCAGGGAGCCCTGAAAAAGATTTGCCACCAGAGTGAAAGAAAAGATTCTCAAAGGGGAATTCATGGAGCTATTTGAACTAGCAGATACTGAGAGAATAAGGCATATTATGGACACTGACAATTTCTCTAAGAAGGACCTAATGTTAGCCTTGACAGCCATTGGTTAAAAAGGCCTCAGCAAGAGTAGCAGTTAAAAACTGGAACACTTGGTCACTAGATTTCATAGTGTTCATTGGAGTGATTTTAGAAAAGCAACCAAGCCACGCTCTGCCCTTGCTAGCGTAGTTTTTGGTAATCAGGGAAGCACACAACATCAAAGGGGGCTCAGGCTAGGCAAATTATGATCAGTGTTTCAGAAAATTAAAAGTCACAGACATTTGGGTGAGTGCCATGATAGATAAGCTGACCACTCCCAAGATAGAGGGTGTGTGTAGAAATGATGGGGAAGCAAAGTACTGCTAAACTTTTAACCATAGGAAGCAGTTTTTTCATGGCCAGAGAGCCAATGCTGGAATGGGTTTTAACTGATCCACATCAGTCCCAATATCCAATCTGACTAAATAATTTGACCCAGTTTTTGTCCGACTATCCTGGCCAAAAGAAGGTTGCAGCCCTTCTTGAAGGTTTTATCAAAGGTTTCAAGACTGGTCCCTTGGCTCCTGTAGACTCCAAGTTAGTTAGAAACCTTTCATCCATTAAGGGCCATGAAGAAATTGCAGCTAAGTTAATCAAGGAAGAATAGGCAGCCAGCAGAGTAATCAACTACTTTTCCACTCCTCATTGGCTCACTTTTAAAATTTCTCCCATTCCTAAGAGACAGGATGGTGAATTCAGGGTGATTCAACACCTCTCACACCCTGTGGGTGTATCAATGAATGAGTTAATCAACAAAGATCGGGTCAAAGTGTGTTTCTCTTCCTGGATCAGGAGGTGAAGGTTATCTCAGCTTATTCCAACCCTTGACTTTGCAAGTTGGACATTCAGTCCACATTCTGGCTTCCTCCTATAAGACAGGAGGAATAGTCCTATTTGTGTTTTTAACTTGAAACAAAATTATTTTTTTGACACTGTCATGCCCATAGGGTGCTCAGTGGCTTGTGCTACATATGTACTGTTCAATATAGCTTTGCATTGGTATTGGCAGTGGAAGGCACCTCTTCAATCAGCGGTCCACTGCTTGGATGATTTTTTAATAGTAGGTGAAGGCAAGAAGGAGCAGTCTAGGGTATGCCAGCTTTCAAAGAGATCTGTGGTATTGTAGGGGTACTGTTAGGCAATGACAACTCAAAAGGGTGAGGCAGGTCTTAACCTTTCTAATTCTTTTAAACTTCTGCCAGATACATTTCAGCAAATTAAGCACTTGCTTTGGAAATTTCTCGGGATCAGTAAAGTTTTCACTTGGGAAATCATGCAGCTTCACAGGCTATTGAATTTTGCCTGCAGGGCAGTCTCACTGGGCAGGACTTCCTACAGTTCATTTCTGAATTGCTGAAAGAAAATAAACCCATATATTACAATGTCCATCTGACCAGAAGGGTGAGAGAAGACCTTCAGCTCTGGTTCATGTTCCTGAACCAATACAATGGCATGTCATTTTAGCAGTCCCCTTGGGTTTCATCCAGTGAACTTAATCTTTTTACAGATGTGACGGGGATTTCAGTATGGGAAGATACTTCCAAGGCAGTTGGTTCATGGAAGAGTGGCTGGAGTCTTGGTCAGAAGATAGGAAGTGGGATATTTCTTACCTGAAGATCTTTCCTATATGGGTTGCCACATTAGTATGGAAGGAGAAATTATGCAGCAGTAGAATAGTATTTCATTCAGACAATGCAGCAGTTGTCTACTTCCTCAACAAATGGTTTTCCAAGTCCAGATGGTTACACTCTATAATTAGTCTATTAGTTTTACTGAGTTTTGAAATGAATCTGTCTTTCTCTAGTATGCATGTGTCTGGTTGACACAATCCTATCGCCGCTTCTCTTTCTAGTTTTCTTTTCACTAGGTTTTGCCAAGAATGCAGAACTGAAGGGTATGGCTATTCCTGTGGAAGTTTGGTTAATTGGAGAGGAGTAGCAGCATCTTTGCTTGCAAGCTCATGTGTCAGTAACACTCGGAAGGTCCATTCATTATCACTTCTGACATTCAGGGGGGTTCTATAGGTCCTTGCCCCATCACAGAATTAGGGGATTGTTGTTGGCCCTTCATTTCCTGGTTGTCAGATACTCTTTAGGAGATTTTCCTAACACATGCGAGTTAATTTAGTGGCTTTAGGATGGTTGGAATTTTTTTTGGGTCTTCAGGAAATATTCAGCCACTGGCAGACTAGCAGGGTGATCAGGGGTTGGGGGAATATTTGTAGAGCTTCTCACCATCCCAGGAAGCCAATAGGGAGACACCTCCTCACTAACATTATTTAGGGCTTGTTTAACACAATACCTAATTGTCATACCTTTTTTAGGCTGGCTGCTTTGTTGATGTCATTATACGAGTGCCTTCCATGCTAGTGAATTACTAAATTTCCTTTGTTGGGATGAGCTGACTATTCAGATTAATTTTATTGTGATATGGGTTAAAAAATCCAAGATGGGCCAATTGGTAAAGGGTAGCAAGTCCAGCCAGACAATTTGAGGTGGTTGCCCATTTGCCTTGTCTACTGATTCTGATTAATGTACAGGATGGCACCCAAGGGAGCTAGGTTGGGCCCAGTTTTCACCTGGGAGGGTGGTAGGTCATTTAGTTTGGCAGAGATCAATCTCTTTCTACAAAAGGCCATTGAGGGGAAAGGTATACATCCTCAAGGGTATTCTTCCCACTCATTTATAATAGGTCACACTGACTTGGCCACAAAAGGGCATCCCGCTGAGGTCATGCAAAAAAATAGGAAGGTGGGTGTCTTACATCTTCTTATCATACATCAGACACTAACCATTAATTTCTATTTTAGGGAAAGAGGTTATCTGGATGATTGGGATATTCCTTCATCAAGAAAGCTGCAATCTAAAATTGGTCCATCCAGCTGGGCAAACTTGTTTGTTAGGTAAGAACAAATGGTTACTTCATCCATTTGGCTTCTCATGTCTGCTATGGTTTTAGTTTTGGAAGATCTTGCATCAAACTGAAGCAAAGGAAATATTGCCCATGGTTTTGGTAATCTACCTCAGGGAAATGACTTGACCTGAGCTCCTAAGAAAACTCTCTTAGCCAGAATACTATCTGATATGCACAGACATATGGTTTTGTTTTGGTCATCGATTGTACCAAGAATTGTCTGGGAAGGAGCTAGGAGGTCCAGTCCAGCTGAGATGACTATGTAATTCATTAATCACAGAGTTATACAATTGGCTCACCAGACAGGATTTCAGATCATCCACCACAAAAATCCTAACAGATTGGACTCTGATTTTATGCCAGCAGCAAAGTACATTTGAACAATTTAGGTCTTGATTTCTTTAATTTAGACATTGTTATGGCCATTGAGGAATATGTTAATAATTAACCCTCTCCCCCCTTTTAATGAACTTGGGTATCAGGTTTGAGGCCATCAAGGGGGGGGGAACGGTATGGGGCATGCCAGGTTGGCAGCAGACTTGTGGCTTCATCACCTTTGCTTTCCCCCCCTACTGGTGCTCAGTGGCCTCTACTCACCTTCACTTGGCCTCAATTTAACTGATAGCCATATCAAGAGGTATTTGGGTTAGAAAGAAAGGTTTAGAGTGAACACTCATCCGTCTACCTATTTAACTGAATAAACTACTTGAAACTTCAATGAGTTGTCTTTATTCCTCCTACAGGGAGGGTATCAGAGAGAGAGAGGGTCTCCTAGCTCTGCTAGCTAAAGTTACTTTATCTAGACAAATCCTTTGTACTGAGTTTCTTGTTAGTTCTGCCACCCTCTGAGTCATAGGTGGGATACCAGACTTGACTCAAGCCTTCTAGATTACCTATGTCTTCTTATAAACAGAAAGAATTAACACCGAATAAATAGATTATCTCTGGGTTACTTTTAAAAACATTCCAGTTCTTGGAAACAATATTTTTATGGCAGTGGATACAGAATTATATTTAATTATTACAGCTCTATAATAATCATTTTTATCATTGACTTTAATCTGTTGGATGTTATTCACCTCACTTTTTCTATTTAATCCCTTGTCTAACAAGGGAATACATTATGTATCCCATACATTTATGAATCAGTTTCTCAGAAAATGTATCAACACGAGGGCTACACTGTCTATAACAGAAAAATTATATATATTCCTACCTGTAGTGAATGTAGTGCATCATTAAACATTTAAGAAACATTTAAAATGATAATATTAGGACATGTAACCACCACACCCATACAGTATAAGCAGGAATCAGTACTGCAAAACTAAACAAGGGTATACATTTTGAGCCTCAAGAGCAGGGACAGGCCACCCAGGCATTCTACTTGTATATTTTATGAGAGTGAAGCTATAACATTAGCAGTATTTCTTAGTAGATCTCAGCGTGCTAATAAAACTGACTGTTGTAGCCTTGTGCCCCCCCCCCAAGCTAGTGCAGTAATCCTAACTGTCCAATAGATAGTATACATTTAATTCAGATCCCTGTGACTAAATTAACCATCAAGCAATCCTCTCAGTGCTTTCTGCCTTAATTTCTATCATTTGGAGGCCCACCTGTTTATTTGCATCTCTATACATTCCCCCCTTCATTGCTAATGCATCTCCCTACTCTAATCTGTGCACAAACTGGCTACTAATAAGCAAGTCAATGTGAAGACACACTCCCAACCTTAATAAACATTGCTGTTTCTTCTCTCCTTCACTTTCAGGTAGTTTGAATTATTACTTACCCCCTCTGAGGCCTTTACTAATAGATTTCCACTGATTGCCTCTCTGGTTTCGCTGGTTTCTTTGCATTACACCTGGTTTACAACCCTTGTTCTATCTCCCTCCCCCAATACTAAGTCTATATTAAAATCCTGCTGAGCATGGAGCCATCTTTAAATTTCTAGTCTCCCACCAGGACACAAGGGCTTTTCAGCAATTGCATTCTGCTTGCTGGTAAGCCATTAGACCTCAGGAATTTGTTTAAAGTGTTCAGATTTGTAAAGTTACGCTTACTTTTTACTCTTGTCTTGGTGTGATCTGCAATGCTCTGTTCACCCTCACTAACACCCAGGCTCTCTCCTCTCCCCTGCCCTGCCCCCTATTTCCTCCCGCCCCCACTACCTCTACATTTATAGTAATCACAGCCACATCCACAGCTCACCCTCACATCACCTCCACCAATCACAGCTCCTCATGTCAGATCACATTACACCACACTAACTTTCTACACCACAAAATACTCCCAACCACTCACATTCCCACTAGGCATTATTTACATCACCCACACTACTTACCCATCCGCATATAGTGCAACCCTATAATTCCTATCCAGACCCCACCTAGAACCAACTTAAACTTTATAACCATGACTATCACACAACTAAGTCTAGTGCGTCTTCTCATAATTCTTTATAACACCACAAGTTATCACTCTAGCAATATCCCTAAACTTAGTAGCTACATTATGCACTCTCATATACCGACACCGTGCATTATAATAATATCTGCCCACAATTGTTCAAGAACTACATAACGGATCAATTCAGAAATAAACACATATGTTCTCATTCCTACTCCAAAAAAGCACAATACTTTCTCACACTCATCACCAAACTCCAACATCTGTATCACCATTTTAACACCAGGCTCACCATAAGTGGGGATATCCACCCCAACCCAGGCCCAAATCCATCCTGTCCAACACAAACTGCTACAACACAAATGTCAGAACATAACACCCCCACTATCTTCATCGCTGGGCAAATCAACAACAGCAGCAAAACCAACCATCTTTTAATGTTAAATATTAATATTAGAAGTATCAAAAATAAAATACCTGAACTCCAGGCCACAATAACACACTACTCCCCAGACAAAATTGCTTTAACAGAAACCTGGCTAAATAAAAACATAGCTAACTCGGAAGTTCTCTCTACCGGCTACAATATCATTAGACAAGACAGACCACTTCGTAAAGGGGTGGAACTGCCTTACTGTATAAGTCCAACTTAACTATACATCAATTACCAAACTCCTACCCCTACCCCAATAATTGGGACATACTTATCTCACAACTTCAACTTCACCCTAAAAAGGTCATCACCACAATTGTGATCTATATTCCATCTGGTAATACACCTGCTAGCTTTGGTGTTCTTCGACATATTCACAAGCAACTCTTATTCTAGGGGATTTCAACCTAGATTGGTTCACCTGCATATCAGAACCACCAAGTAATCAAATAAATCTCTACGGCTACCAGCAGCTAGTCCAAATTCCAACTAGATGTGATAAAAAATCTAAAAGGGAATCCATCCTTGACTGGGTCCTGACTAACAACCCCACATTGTACCCCCACACAGGCAGTCTCCCAGACACCTTAAGTGACCACAACATAGCAAAACCACTAACTATATATTCACTAGAAACACAAAGAAATTTTCTCCTGAGGTCCTCAGTACTTTACTCTGTAACTGGACCCCCCCTAAAAACCCTCCCACTTGACCAGGCTGTAGCATATTTCACCAAAACATTTCTAAAACACCTAGACACTGTTGCTCCATTGTGTAAAATCAAAGTTAGAACCTCTACAAACCCCTGGCTCAGTAAAGAAACCAAACAAATCCTCAAGTCCAGAGACACTGCCTGGCTTTACTATCAAAAAACAAGGAAACACAAAGCCTAACTAAGTACCAAGAACTGTGCAACTGTGCAAAGAAATGTATTAGTCTGGACAAAAAAATCCTACTACACGACATTACAAACTAAATACCAACACAACCCCCAAAAGGTTTGGAAAAATGTAAACCAACTACTAAGAACCCACCCAAAATGTTACCCCCAAACCAACCACCCCTGACATTAAAGTTCCCATCGAAACACAATTCAACTCCCACTTTGTGAACTCAATTCTATCCTTAGTATCACGGGACAGTTCCTTCCTCACTATCCCCCCAACACAAATAACAGTAATACAAGCTTTACCCTCAAAACAGTTTCCACCACTTCAACCAAAAGCATGCTCTCCAAACTAAAAACCTCATCAACAGCAGCCGACCTACTCCCCAGCTATTTCTTGAAACTCACAGCAGATGCTATTGCTATCCCAATCACCACTATCATAAACAGATCAATTGTTGAAAACTATGTGCCCAAGCTCTGAAAAATATCCTATGTTATACCCGTACATAAAGGCAGGACCTCCATTGAACTTAATAACTACAGACCCATTGCTTTACTCTCCCCCCTGGCCAAAATCCTAAAATAATGCATCCATACCCAGGTGCTAAAATATCTCCTAGATAGCAACATCCTGTCACCTACTCAGCATGGTTTCAGACCTGCCCATAATACCACTACAGCCCTCCTCTGCTTCACAGACACAGTAACCCATCTCAAAAACGAAGGCCTGCAGGTATCAACTCTTTTTGCATATGTCCAAAGCATTTGACACAGTCTCGCACCAAACCTTGCTAAACAAACTAAACCAATATCACCTATCAAATTCCACTCTTACCTGGTTCCAAAGCTACTTAATTGACAGCTACCAAGCTGTGAAACTGGAAAATTGTCTCTCTCCTCAGCTTCCCATAACTATAGGAGTCCTACAGGATTCTATCTTAGGACCACTACTATTCACAATCTTCACAAATGACCTCCATACCTTCACACAGCATGCATCTATCATTCAGTATGCATCAGGCTTTGTGCCTACTGAATGGCACACAGCAACAGTTATCCCACTCCACAAAAGGGGAGCCACCACTGATCCCAGGAACTATCAACCTATTAGCCTGATGAGCCTGGTCTGCATGGTCATGGAATGTATCATCATGGAACTCATAAACAAAGACACTGGTAACCTCCAACACTGGATCCCACCCAATTCGGGTTTGTGAAAGCCAGATCATGCCTCCTGAACCTGATCGACTTCTTTGAGGCAATCACCAAAGCCGTGGATGAGGGTAAGGTGGTTCACACAGCCTATCTTGACCTCGCCAAGGCTTTCGACACCATCCCCCATTCTGGAATTATAGCTAAACTCACTAAATTAGTTATAAATCCTACATCACAAGATGAGTTGCCAACTGAGCTCACTGACAGAACCCATACTGTAAAAGTTGCAGACTCCAAATCTGACATCAAAGCAGTGACAAGTGGAGTACCACAGGGTTCCATCCTGGGACCTCTCCTGTTTGGTATCTACTTCTCTGAAGTACAGGCTAACACAGAAGGCCCCTGGCTAACAAAGTTTGCAGATGACTGCAAACTTGTAGCCATAGTCAAGTTCCCCAAATTATGTGGACATCCTACAGAAGGGCCTCACTGAGACAGATGCCTGGTGTCAGAGCCATGGCCTCAAGCTCAATGCCAAAAAGTGCAGTGGCATCCCCTTTGGTAAAAACTCTGTACCCATGAACTACCACATAGGCAGCAATCTACTTAACACCAAATGCGTGATAAGAGACCTTGGGACCCAGGTGGACAGTAGTCTCTCCTTTGATAGTCACATCACCACAGTAGTTAGGAAGTCCATCTACGTGGCACACCTCATCATAAAAGGGTTCTCATCCAGGAAAAAAGAGGTCATTGTTCCCCTCTACTCATCACTCATTAGACCCATTATAGAGTACAACACCCCTTTTGGAATGTACCTCACAAGACATCTGCAGCAGCTGGAAAGGCCACAGAAGTACCTCACAAAGAGGATTACTGGCCTCAAACAAATGCCCTATACTGACCATCTCAAAAAACTGCAGCTTTACTCCATAGCATATCGCCTACTCCGAGGTGATCTCTGCCTAACATATAAAGCTATGATAAAACCCAGAGCTGTTGGACATGCTACACCTAAAGAAATCCCAATCCCACTGAGATACATGCTCTAGGGACCTAAACCTTGTCACCACAATAAACAGGACACGCTGGAGGGATAGATTCCTGTCTCAGAGACTTTCTATACTCTGAAACAAGCTACCTATCTATGTCAAGCAAAGTTCTTCATTAGCACTTTTCAGGAAAAATCTTGATGAGTGGATGGGAAATAGGAAATACACCCCGGGGATCACTTCTGTGTCTCTGCTGGACAGTGGCACAGGAAAATAACTTTCTTGGGTGGCGTAAGCTATGGAACCTTGCTGGCTAGGCTTATGTAGGCCCTTGGGCCGATAGCCTAGTACCTACCTATGAACTTATGAACCTATGACACTACATTAATCTGCACTGCACAAAACATTCCCACCCTCCTGCAAACAACTCAACTAGCATTCTCTGACATTGAAAACTACCTTACCAAAGCCCAGCTTATTCTCAATCCAAAGAAAACTCAGTTTAGGATTATAACCAGTTCTAACAAAAACGTGAATAACAGTCAATTCACTATCTACTCCGCAAATGCTACTCCAATCACTCCAGTGGCACAGGCTAAGCTATTGGGAATAACCATAGACTCCCTCCTAAAACTTGATAGTCATCTCAACTTAACTATTAAAAAATACATGCCAAACTGGGATCACTCTACCGAATCAAACCATTTCTCGCCAACAACACAAGATCAGCCATTGCTCGCTCCCAACTTCTAGCCACCCTACTCTATGCATCTCCCATTCTGACTAATCTCAACAAAACTGAACTAAGCAAAATATAAGCCTGCTATAACAGAATTGCCTGCTTTGCTACAACTTGCTCATATAGAACTCATCACTGTACTGCTTTGAGACAGGTCCACTGGCTTGAACTGCCAAACCTCCTAACCTCCAATCAGCTCTGCCTCTGTTATTCGATCTATTACTTCCTCAATAAGTGTCCTGCCCTCAAAAACCTAATACAACATCACTCAGCCAAATGGCCTCTTAGATCATCAAGCAAACTCCTACTAGAAGTCGCCAACAGCTACAATAGCTTTGGATATGCACTATATAGTAGTTCAATGGCTACAAAATGGAACTCTGTCCCCACTAGCATTCAAAACACATCGTCCAAAGCCTCCTTTAAAGACCTCATCAGGCAACATCACTCATTGCTTCGCAAGAGACGGCTTGCACTTGTCACCCCTAGGCTTTCGAATACTGGCCAATGCTCTTGCTGCCCCATAGTGCCTTTTTTGGACAAAGCTCAAAAGTCAAATCCACCTCCGTAAACAGCACAATTAACAAAAGATTGAGGGTTATGCTACTCAGCTCCAGGAGTTTAAATCTCAAAATGCATGCGCTCTAAGCACTCCTCAGTATGGAGAACGTTGACATCTGTGCAGTAACTGAAACCTGGTTCAAGGCTCCAGAGAGCACCCCAGCACTACCTGTCTACAACTCATATCACATGTTTCAGCCACAGAACATGGACCAAAACACAAAAGGAGAGGGTGTATCTATATTCATCAAGAATACCTACACCTCCAGGTTAGTGGCACAGCATGATACCTCTGAGATCATCCATGTGCAACTAACATCGGGTAAATCTGCAATGCAAATTGTGGCCTGCTGCAGATCACCCTCCATGACCCAGAACCACCATTCCACCTTTCTGGAGACACTGGAAAACATGAAAGTCCTACTGAACACCCTGATATCGGGCAATTTCAATTACCCTACCATTCACTGGGAAAACGAATTGAGTACAAACTCCCAGGCCCAGCGCTTCCTGGAATTCATCAGCTCAAATGCCCTGGGTCAGCTGGTAAACTCCCCTACCAGAGGTGAAAACATATTGGACCTGGTCATCACCAACATGGGCGACAGGTGTTCCACACAAGAAGTCAACCCGTCACTGGTTAGATCAGACCATAAACTAATCACTCTGGATGTCCTCACCCCACCACCACCCCCAACTAAGGAAACCACAGTAAAAAAATTTTCTAAAGCAAACATCACCTTACTTAAGACAGAGGTGGTAAGTTTCACAGCCCCCACGCTAAAGGATAACACTGCCCAAGATGCAGAAACCTTTACAAATGCACTCTATGAGCACCTACAAGGATGCAGGGATCATGCCATCCCTAGCAAAACCAAGACTCATTCCTCTAAGAGAAGGAAACCAGTTTGGTGGACCCCTGCCATAAACAGGCTATACAATAGAAGGAGGAAACTAGTTCAGAAAAAAAGCAAATCCCAAGAAGGAAAGACATTCCTGATCAGTATCAGTAAGAAACTAAGGTCCTTCATGAAATCATCCAAGGCTAACTTCAAAAGAAAAATAGCCAAGGATTCAAAAGATAACCACAAAGCCTTCTTTAGCTATGTTAAGAATCTAAGTGGCAACTCACAGATATGCACTGAACTAGTGCAAAATAGCACAAAATATACTGAACCTACTGATATCACCAACATCCTGGCAGATAGATTCAGTGCAAACTTCACCCCCCTCTCACCTCCAAAATGGCCCACAACAATTCTGGAAAAGTGTAGTGTCCCAAAAATCACAGATGCACAGGTGAAAACAGCCCTTTCAAAAGCCAAAAACACAGCGTCAATGGGACCAGATGGTGTCCCAGGCTGCATCTTGCACAAACTACAGAACAAACTAACCCCCCACCTAAACACGCTGTTCAACCTCAGCCTCTCCACAAGCTACGTGCCCATAGAATGGTGCACAGCAATGGTTATTCCTCTCTACAAAGCAGGGGCCACAACTGACCCTGGTAACTATTGCCCCATAAGCCTGACTAGCCTGGTCTGCAAGGCTATAGAGTGCATCATCATAGAACTCATTAACAAAGACACTGGGAACCTCCAAATACTTGACCCAACCCAGTTCAGCTTTGTTAAGGGCAGACCATGCCTACTAAACCTGGTTGACTTCTTCGAGACAGTCACCAAGGCCATAGATGAGAGAAAGGTGGTTCACACAGCCTGCCTTGACCTCACCAAGGCTTTCAGCACCATTCCCCACTCGGGTATTACAGAAAAACTCACCAGCCTGAACATAAACCCCTACGTCACAAGATAGGTTGCCAACTGGCTTACAGACAGAACTCACATGGTTAGAATAGCAGGCTCCAGGTCCGACTCTAAACCAGTCACAAGTGGTGTCCCGCAAGGCTCAGTCCTGGAACAACTACTGTTCGGCATATACTTCTCAGAAGTACAGGCAAACACAGGAGGACTATGGCTAACCAAGTTCCCCGATGACTGCAAACTGGGAGCCATAACTGACTCTCCAGTTGACACGGACATTCTCCAAAAGGGTCTTGATGAGACGGACACCTGGTGTCAAAGTAATGGCCTTAAGCTAAATGCCAAAAAATGCATCATTATCCCATTGGGGAAAAATAAAACACCCATGAATTACCACATAGGTGGAAGCCCCTAAATACAGAAGAGGTAATAAGAGATCTGGGGACCCAGGTAGATAGTAATCTCTCCTTTGACAATCATATTGCCAAAGTAGTTAGGAAATCCTTCTATGTGGCTCATCTAATTACTAAAGGTTTTGCATCTAGAAATAAAGAGGTTATAGAGCCTCTCTACTCGTCACTCATTAGACCTATCATAGAGTACAATGCCCCATTTGGGATGTACCTCACAAGACACTTCCAACAGCTGGAAAGACCACAAAAGTACCTCACCAAGAGGATTACTGGCCTCAAACATATGTCCTATGTAGCCCAACTGAAAAAACTCTGGCTGTACTCAGTGGCATATCCCTTACTCAGAGGCGATCTCTGCCTGACTTACAAAGCCGTGTCAAACTCAGAATTGATGGACATGCTCCACCTAAAGAAATCCAAGTCACTGCGAGCCACGCGCTCTAGTGTGCTAAACCTTGGCACAATAATAAATAGAACATGCTGGAGGGATAGATTCCTGTCACAGAGACTCCCCATGCTTTGGAGCAAAATTCCAATCTACATTAGGCAGAGCCCCTCACTAACACTCTTCAAGAGAAACCTTGACGAGTGGATGGGTAACAGAAAATACAGCCCTGGGATCACTTCATTACATCTGCTTGACAGATGATCAGTTAATTAATCACTGGGGTGGTGAAAGCCGACACACTCTGGCTAGGTTTATAAATGCCCTCGGGTAGATAGCCTAGTACCTATGTCAAAGGAAAAAATAACTTAAAAATGATCAACACACGGCAGGTTCAGGTTAAGGCACTTTAATCTTGCAGCAAGGAGACAAAAACATGCTAATACAGTTTGTCTAATTAGAATCAGGAAGTGAAGCTATTCTTATACATTTCTTACAAGGCATTGCCTACCAAGCTGACGTAATAAATCACAAGTTCTTTCAATATTATTTCACAGCAGCTGTTTGTCCATGATTTTTTGCTTGCATATCAAGTTTACAAAAAACTTCCTAAGAAAAACAATGTGGCCTTGATGACCACCTGTCAGATATGACTTCTCACTATGCAATGTTACCATTCAAGGTACTATGGCTAATTCGAGCACAAAGCAAGTACAGATTACAGTTCATTTCTTCAAGCAGTCTTTGTTTGGTGTATCTTTTATTTTCCGCAGCTCTGCATGTTCTCATAACATGAACAGAGCTGATTGTTCATATTCAATTACATATAGAAAACAGTATTGTTCTATTCATTTATTTTCCTGACCTAGCAGATAATCACCTGCTTCTCAGTAGATTTCCAAAATGCATAAACATGAATTTTGCTGTGCTAGCAAATACTAGGTCAGAGAGCATCTTGCAATTTCAGAAAGCATACTGCAGTTTGAAAAGGCATCTTATAATTTCATACAGAATTAAGCTGTACATAAAATAGAATGAAATGTGTTAACCCTTTTAGCTTCTAATAAGCACTAAACATATACATTAGTACATATTTTTCTAACAACTTACCTATGAACCTATGAACCTATGAACATATCAAGCAAAGTTGGCAGTGCCATAATTGCTCTCCAGGCTAGTGAAAGTGGATAAGGTACACATACTAAACCTAAGAGTACTTGATAATAGTTTTCAGTCTTACTTACAAACACTGGCTAATCTACAATATATGTACTGTACCTGTGTGCTATGTATGTATTCTACCTATGTTCCAAATTTCAGCTGTACACCACAAATCTGTTAATTACCTTTATTTTTAAATTAATATTTTTTTGTTTGTTCTCTCCACTGTGTGCTGCATACCACTGTAAAAACATGTATTTTGTAATTTGTGTGTATACTGATCATGTCTAAATAACTAAATGCATCTGTATTTTTTTATGTGGAGCTTTGCTCCCCGGGCCTCTGCTGAAAAAGGACCTTTTTGGCTCAGTCAGACACCCCCGATTAACAAATGTAAAATAAATAAAAATAATAAGTTTAGGGCCAATATTAAAGCATTGTTTAAAAAAGCATGAGATGGATGCGTCACACAAATTTTTATTTTCAGCTAAGTTTTTTTTGTTAGGAATGAGGTATGTTATCAAAAATGAGAACACAAGTCATATTTCTGACAAAAATGAGTGTATTTATATTTCTGGTTTATGTTAAATGAAATCTTTGCTTGGATGATGCAACTTAATCACTGACTTTAGCTGAGAAAATAAACTGCCATTTAATATAATATCATAGAAGATTAAGTTTTTTTCACATTCATTCTAATGAAATACATTGATGACAATGTTTTATTTACTTTCTTGTAACCAAATATTTTGGGAATTGAAGACTTTAAAATTGGATTTGTTTATGTCTGCTATTTATTTATTTATTTTAGGAATCGTCCTGCATTGCTTTTCCTTGCCTTTCAGACATATTTCAAAATACAGTTAAGAAAAAATATGAAACTGATCTCTGACTGACTATGAAAGAGCTAACAATTAAAGACTCCATTTCTCACTTCCAGATATCTTGTAACATTTTATATTCACCCCATTACCTCTCTAATGTGATTGCCCCATCTCATCTCTCTCTTTCTATTTCCTGTAGTCTACTAGTTGACTTTTGAAAACTAGAAACTGTGATGCTCTCATCTTGAAAAATGTAACTCATTCCCCATTAATTAACTTCAGCCTCACTGCCCCCACCCATTTAACCTTAGTAGAATTTTATGATGCCTGTCTAGTGAACATCTCAATGCCACGGATTGCTCTGTGATAAACAATGTGAATTCCATCTAACCACAATAATTTATCTATTCCTTTCTCCAGCTAAAATATATGAGCACTCTTAAACTGCTATTTACCAGATTTTTAGTCCCACCAATGTCATTTGAGAGAATGTGCTATATTGTCGAAAAGTAAGACGTGAATACTACCTGATTGAACACCATATGAGCCACAGTTTTGTATATAAACATTGTTCCTTACCTTATAGTTTAAATTCCTTACATATTACCAAAGTTAAATTGACTTCATCTCAGTTTATCTCTCCAAATTCTTAAAAAGTATATGATGTATTTCCTTTGGCTAACCTCTTAACCTCTTCCATCAATTAGTTTAAACATAATTTACTTCAGATCAAGTTTCCAGATCAGATGCAATGATGGTTGTGTTTATACATGATATACATGTGTGACACTAAGGTGGTAGGTGTTCTCCTTATTGTCCCAGGTTGTAAATGGATACCTGTCTCACATTCCAAGAACTCAGTAGTTATCGATAATCCAAATTAACTGCCCAAATGAGAGGAATGCATTTATTTACATTTTTTAGTCAGCTTGGTCAGCTGATAAGATTCCCTATCCATTATTTTCAGTTGTTACCTGAGTCTATACAACAAAGCCAATCAGGTAATCATGTATTGTGCAATTCATACTTTTCCATGAGTTTTCAACATAGAATTGTACAACTATATATGCTAGTAATTTTGTTATCAATAAATGTTTCAGAGTGAACAAACAAAAACATTAAGATCAGTCGGGATAAAAAAATTCAATAAGAAATATCATGCTGTTCAGCCATTAAGTAACTCGACATATACATGAATAAAAATTACAGTGTATAGTCATAGTACTAGCTAAAAGAAGTCCCTTAGCCATGACTTGCTAATTCTTTCACTACTGCCATTAAAAGTTGTATGTACAATGGAACCAGAAGTGTGGGGATTTCTTCTCAAAAGTGGTATTCATTGAAACAAGAAGGGCAACTGATTACAAGGGTATATGGTAAATGTCCACTGTTATCTTGGGTAACAGCCAAATCAGACAACACTCAGATAAGTTCCTTAATTTCCAGGTGCTGATCAGAGTTGTAATCAATGGCTCTGCAGTATGTCATACATCACAGATGGAGCGCAGTGCCTTTCATTGTTATCTAATCAATATTAATTGAAGATTGACCAGAATTAATTTAGGCGCACACACACACACACACACACACACACACACACACACGCACATACCATTTTCAGACTTGAGGTAAATGGGCCTTGCTATTTACTTTTAAATTAATTGAGGCTTTAGCTATGTGGATGGTAACAATAGTTAAAGCTGTATCATTTGTTGATGGGCAGATACCTCACAATTAACTTTAACAGTAAAATGTAAACCTTTTAGCCAAGGAGTTAGTGTTAAATAGTAACATTTTCTAATTGAAATAAAAGTGTTTATTTTCCAAGTTAATATGCAAACCATAAACAAGTTGCATAAGAACTTGACAATAAAACATTTAAAAAACAGGTAATGGTTGGAAGAACCACTGTCCAACATTTATGCTAGAAACTATCAATGTCTGGTTAAAAAGCATTCTCTATTTCTTAATAGGTCTGGTTTTAAAGCCAGAATAGAATGTTTAAAATCCTTACAGGTAATGGTTTAACTCCATCCCCAAAATACATTCCTGTAGCTATTGACTTTTTTCTCTTTAATTACCAGTCAGTTGTTCCAAAAATTATTTTTTGCAGCTTCAGTTTGCTTTACTTGGAATTTAGAAGATGCATTTCCTGTTTTCTCAACTATATGTCCAATATGGAAGGATAAGATTCATCAAATGTTAAAAACTCCATACAGAGTACACTGTCAGAACTACTGGATGAGCAAATGACTATTAAGGAGATAATTCTTTTGAGCAGCACACAGTATTTCAATTGCCTAGACATAATAAGGCCTTATTAAATTTAACTCTGTTTGTTGTCAAAACATTATTAGAAAATGTATTTATTTTATTATTTATTTACTGACATTTGTTGACCGGGAAAGTCCACTTGGTCATCAACCCATTTTCAGTGTAGGCTTGGGGAGAAATGCTCCACAGTAGCATAGAGAAATACACATTTGCAAAATTAATGTTTAAGTACATATGAAAGCAGAGATGATAAATACAAAACAAGAGTACTATATGCAAAGGTCCATCAGAGCTACGTCTTGGCCTAATTAAGCGCAAGTCTAAGTTTCAAATATAAGATATGTATAAGATATATATGCAGAGATAAGTCACAAAAAGTATAGTGCAAGAGTAAATTATTAAGTCTTGGAATTGCAATATACAAGTCACGTTACATTATAAAAGGAGTGTTTAGCTGCAGTATCAAAGGTGTGCTTTAACAATAAATGATCAACAGTAAAGGGCAGTAGTAATTACACAGGGTATTTGTCAATTGAAATGTAGGATTAATTTGTGATGAGACAGCTTAAGGTGGCTTGATTGCTGTGCAGGGGCAGGAGAGTTTTTTTAGGTAATATGTTTTTAGCGCTGATTTAAAGGTTTTCTATTTGAGGTATGTGGGAGGTTAAGTAATTCCAAAGTTTAGCAATGCTATTGGAATACAAACATTGTCCAGCTCTTTTGTTGGGTTTGGTTACTGTTAACAGCTGTTTGTTCGATGATCTAAGTGTCTGTGTAGGAGTATAAGTTTGTAGGATTGAGGGGAGTGCTGGGCAATAGTGGGGTTTAAAAATTAGTTTGTGAGCTAGAGTTAATGGGTATAAGAGAGATAGCTGGACAACTCAAGCCAGTTCAGTTCTGTAATTGCTAGGCAATAGTGTGAGTGGTTAGGCTTTCCTGAGGCAAATTTAGTTATTTTATAATAGCAAGATTGGTGTTTATTGCTGAAGGCTGAGTGCAGGTTAGTAAAGATGGCACAACCAGGGAAGGGAAGGAATAAGTAAGGTACTGGCTAGTTTTGTTTTGGTTTGATTATCAAGGTAGAGTTTGCGCCAATAGAGTTTGCTTAATTTAAAGTGTGCTTTTTTAGGATGTTGATAATATGTGGCTCAAAGGTGAGTGTGTCGTCTATTGTCATACATAGTAGTTTTGCTGTTTTAACTATTTCAATTTCTATCCTATATTTAGAGAAAATTTTGAAATCTATATTTGGTGGTTTTGTAGAAAATAAGAGAGGTTTTGTTATTTGTGGGTTTAACAGCAGCTGGGGATTATTTAGCCAGGCTTCTATTGAAATGAAAGCATTTTGAGAAGCTGTGAGGAGGTCATAGAAGTTGTTGGAAGTGTATATTATTGTAGAATTGCCGGCATATTGTATAAGATTTCCTAGTTGGGAAGCTTTGTAAAGATCGTTGATGAAGATATTAAAGAGTAATGGTCCTAGAATGAAACCTTGTGGGACACCTATGCTATTTTCCTGATAATGAGATTGTACATTATGCCATCTTACTGATTGTTCCCTATTGTTTAGGTAGGAGGTAAACCAGTTGAGAGATGTGGGGGGAGCATCCTAAACCAACTGCATTTGAAGTGCTGAATATTATAAGAGATAAAAGAACTGGACGAGAGATCATTAGAACAGGGAAGGAGCAAATTACATAGAAACATATGGAAAATGTGGTGAAAATACATGCAAAATAATGTTCAGGAGAAGGAGGAGGTGTAAGGTTTAACAAAAGGCAGGAATTCAGCAATTTATGTAATTGTGGACTGACGATAGTTACAAAGAAAGATGTGCTATATAATGTTTGTAAATGGGAAAAAAGTGTTAATAGAGTTTGCTTTCTTTTCTGTTAACATATGATTGTCTATTTCTTAAGTGATAATTTAATACGTGTTTAAAAAAACATTTAGCATGCTATAGTCCAGAAAAAGAAATTATCATGTGACTTAGTGTAACATCCTCCAAGCAGACTCTGTGAACATTTGTAAAGTACATTTTTAAATTAACAAATGAAATTACATTCCACTTTACACATTTGCATAAACCTTTACAAATTTACAAAAAAGACAAATATTGTGCAATTGTTTTTACTTTTGTCTCTTAAAGACGTATTTACACATAGTGTGATAAAGCTCTGAAACAGCTAATTTGCTTTTACGCATTGCGTTTTGAAAGTCAAATAACTTTCTCCCAGATACTCAGTGTCTTTCAAATAAACCTTTAACATAGGCTTGCACATTTTACAATATATTTATCACCAGAACCAAATCATGGTCAAGTGGGGCACTTGGCAAGAAAATGGACCAGCCCCCACCCCAGCCATTCTGGTGTCCCATTACTTGTCTATCTCTCTCTCCACAGTTACCATAGACTCTGCTCAAAACTATCAGTGTGCAAACTATTTCTTCTTTATTTTTGAACTGACAGCAGAAATATGGATTTAATGTAAAATTTTAAATTTAAACCTGTTTCTGCCCAGTGTTCCAAAACTGGAACATTCTGATTTTGGGGGGTAAATATTAAGCATGACACACAGGAAGTCCAAATGTATTATTTGACCTTCACTTTACTGTTTTAATTGTGTTGGGTAAAGTTGTATTGATTAGCTTGTGATTTCTGGGGGGAAAAATACTTTATTACAAACTCTAGCAATTTTTTGGACTGTGCAGAAATGCCACTTGTTAGGTAGGTCAATAGTTTCACTGTTTGTCATTGTAGAGAAAGTTTAGTATTGTGTTTTTGAAGAGAGGTCTGGGAGTATCAACAATCTCACTGGCAGGCAACTCATGCCCATGGACATGCGGTAATTACACAGAATGGACAGACATGTTATGTGGGTGGATGGCAATGAAGAATCTTCACCTCCTGCTGAAGAGGAAGGAAATTCTAAAAATCAATGACAAATAGAGGAAGGTGAGAGTGCCATTGATGCTGCAGCCAAGAGCCACATGTGAGTCACAAAGCAAAACCAAGCATACCAAGGAAAAACTCAAAGGATCAAGTCATGACAATGAAAGGGAAGAAAATAAGCCCACTACAAGCAGACAGTGCAAAAGAACTGCTTCCATACATTGTGGTGAGGGACTAAAAATAAGAAACACATGACATATAATGTCTAGATGGAAGATTCTTCTTCCTCATCTGAACAGGTAACAGTCATTACAGCATCTGGGGAACAAGCATGCTAGGCAAGAAAAAAACTGATTTTCCAAATTTTGATTTAGGAAATCAGCTGTTCCCAAGAGATGTTGCTCCAGTTTCCTTTTTTATTTATATTTATTTATTTATTTATTTATTTATTTATTTATTACATTTGTTAACCATGAAGTGTCCGACTGGGGCTGGGAGCCCATTTTCAGCAGAGGCCTGGGGAGAAAAGCTCTAGACATACAGTACAGTATACAACATGTGCAAATTATTACAAGCAGTAAATTCAGCTGCAGAGTTTATCATCATCTTCTTTCGGCTGCTCCCATTAGGGTTTGCCACAGCGGATCACCTGTTTCCATTTCTTCCTGTCCTCTGCATCTTGCTCTGTCACACCAACCACCTGCATGTCCTCTCTCACCACATCCATAAACCTTATCTTAGGCCTTCCTCTTTTCCTGTTACCTGGTAGCTTCATCCTTAGCATCTTTTTTCCCAATATACTGAGCATCCCTCTTCAGCACATGTCCAAACCAATGTAATCTTGCCTCTCTGGCTTTGTCTCCAAACCTTGCAACCTGGGCTGACCCTCTAATATACTTATTCCTAATCCTGTCCACCCTCGTCACACCCAGTGCAAATCTTAACATCTTTAACTCTGCCACATCCAGCTCAAACTCCTGCCTTTTTGTCAATGCCACTGTCTCCAACCCATATAACATAGCTGGTCTCACTACCCTCTTGTAGACCTTCCCTTTCACTCTTACAGGTACTCGTCTGTCACAAATGACTCCTGACACTTTTCTCCACCCACTCCATCCTGCCTGTACTCTCTTCTTCACCTCTCTTCCACACTCACCGTTACTCTGAACTATTGACCCCAAGTATTTAAATTCATCCACCTTCACCACCTCTACTCCTTGCATCCTCACCATTCCTCTATTCACCCTCTCATTCACACACATATATTCTGTCTTAGTCCTGCTGACCTTCATTCCTCTTCTCTCTAGAGCATATCTCCATCTCTCCAGTGTCTCCTCCACCTGTTTCCTACTCTCACTACAGATCACAATGTCATCTGCAAACATCATAGTCCATGGGAATTCCTGTCTGATCTCATCTGTCAACCTGTCCATCACCATTGCAAATAAGAAAGGGCTTAGAGCTGATCCTTGATGTAACCCCACCTCCACCTTAAACGCATCCATCACTCCCACTGCAGACCTCACCACTGTCACACTACCCTCGTACATATCCTGTACCACTCTTACATACTTCTCTAACACTCCTGACTTCCTCATACAATACCACAACTTCTCTCTAGGCACCCTGTCATATGCTTTCTCTAAGTCTACAAAAACACAATGCAACTCCTTCTGACATTCTCTGTACTTCTCCATCAACACTCTCAGAGCAAACATCGCATCTGTAGTGCTCTTTCCCAGCATGAAACCATACTGCTGTTCACTAATCATCACGTCCCTTCTTAACCTAGCTTCCACTACTCTTTCCCATAACTTCATGCTGTGACTGATCAATTTAATCCCTCTGTAGTTACTACAGCTCTGCACATCACCCTTATTCTTAAAAATCGGTACCAAAACACTTTTTCTCCATTCCTCAGGCATCCTCTCACTTTCTAAGATTTCATTAAACAATCTGGTTAAAAACTCTACTGCCATTTCACCTGAACCCCTCCATGCTTCCACGTGTATGTCATCTGGGCCAACAGCCTTTCCATTCTTCATTCTCTTCATAGCTATCCTTACTTCCTCCTTGCTAATCCATTGTACTTCATGATTCACTATCCCTACATCATCCAACCTTCTCTCCCTCTCATTCTCTTCATTCATCAAAGCCTCAAAGTACTCTTTCCATCTCCTCAACACACTCTCCTTGCTTGTGAGTATGTTTCCCTCATTATCCTTTATCACCTTTACTTGCTGCACATCTTTCCTAGCTCAGTCCCTCTGTCTAGCCAATCGGTACAGGTCCTTTTCTCCCTCCTTAGTGTCCAACCTTTCATACAACTCTTCATATGCCTTATCCTTAGCCTTCACCACCTCTCTCTTTGCCATGCACCTCATCTCCTTATACTCCTGTCTACTTTCTTCATCTCTCTGACAATCCCACTTCCACAGCTACAGAGTTTATCCAAAGTTAAAAATAAATAGATAGACTTGTTGTCAAAAAATATAGTTTCACAACATAATTAGGCATGTAGCGTATATAGGGAAATAGCTAGTTTGCCATGGTTAGGAGATTACAGTAGTGGGACTGATAAGAAGTACATTGGGTGAAAATAAGACAGAGGAATAGAAAGGACAGTAAGAGAGAAGCAGCAGCAAGAGAAAACCCCTTTAAGGTAGAAGGAGGGTGGAAAGATTGAATTATACTTCGATAAAGAGATATGCAATTACTTGGTGGAGATGATAACCCTTTATGGACAAACAGTAAAATGTGATTTATGCTGTTTTCTAGCTATCTTGCTTCTTTCTGAATATCTGGATTTGCCACACTGGCATATGATGTGGGAAGCTGACACAGAAACTTTTATTCCAGCTGTTGCAAACTCTATGAGACGTAATCGCTTTGAAATGATGAAGTCATATTTTCACTGTGCTGACAACAGCAAATTGAATCCCAGAGACAAATTTGCAAAGATGTTCCAGCTTATGACTATGGTGAATGATTGTTACAGGACATATGCTATTCCAGAACACCATCTGTCAAATGTTGAAACCATGGCTCCATATTTCGGGACACATAGGGCCAAGCAGTTCCTACAAGGAAAAGCCATACAATTTGGATATAAATGTTGGTGCCTCTGTGACAGACTGGGATATTTCATCCAATTTGAGCTATATTAGGGTGCCTCAGTGCCTCATGAGAATCTGGAACTTGGACTAGAGGCATCTATTTACTAAAGCTGGTTTCTATTTTACCAGCAAATGCACTCCAATTACATATTGACAGGTTCTTCAGCTCCCTGAAATTACTGAGACAACTTTCTTCCATGGGCTATGGCTATACTAGAACTCTAATAACGAATAGCATTTAGAATTGTCCATTCATGAAGAAAAAGAGTTTCAAGGAACAAGGATCATATGAGTTCATGTTAGTAGTAGCTTGGAATGATAATCAACTTGCCATGGTGATTACCAACGTTGACCCTGTTGAGTCAGTTGTGTCTATTCAATGATGGATCTCTACACAAAAATTCAAAATGGCCCTTCTTCAACCAAACACTAGAAGTACAACTTGTACATGGGAGCAGTTGATAGAATGGATCAGAACATGGACAATTATAGAGTTGGAATAAGTTCAAAGATGTGGCGGTGGCCTGTTTTCCTTTTCGTCCTTGACACTAGTCTGCATAATGCCTGGCAGCTGTACTGACAGCTGAAATATGGACCCTGAAACTCTGGATTATTTTAGCTTCAGAAGGAAGGTTGTTGCTATGTATTTACAGAAGTATGGCACTGAGGCTTCCAGAAGTGGAAGACCAAAAAGCTTGAAAGAGCTTCCCAGCAGAGTGCCCCAACAAGTGAGAAAAGATGGCACAGATCAATAGATAATTCCTGCAGAAAAGCAAAATATATGTGCAGGCTGTAAGAACACAACAAAAATTTGTGTCAAGTGCAGGGGTAACCTGCATGAAGCATGTTTCAGAGACTTTCAGATAAAATAAACTTATAAATTGTATGTTAACCTTTCTGCCCATAGTTTTCTTCATATTCCAAATTCATGTAACCGTTCATGTTCATTGTTCCAATTTTGGAACATAACATTTTACAAACATTTCATGCACTTTTTGTAATAAATGGTCAAAATGACTATTCAAGCATTAATTTATATTTGACTTAGAGCAGTTTAATGAAACTTTATTGGCAGAAAAATTTTGGCAGAAACAAATTAAATATCCTTTGTTAGCCAGGTTAGTCCCACTAGGGTAGTAAAATCTTTTCAGGTGAGACCCTTTTTTTAAGAAGCATTTTTTATTAAATTATCACTTATGACATAGGTATTCATACATTTATATAAATGAAAACAAACCATATTGACATATTTTCAGTTGCAAACATTATACATCATGTATGATCTATCCAGTCATTGTCAGTCAAGTATTACATAGTTCTGTTAATTCCTGCCTTCCATTAAACCTCATTCCTCTTCCTACATATTATTCTATTTTATTTTTTATTTTACATTTGTTAACTAGGGGTGTCTAACTGAGCCAAAAAGGCCATTTTTCAGCAGAGGCCAGGGGAGAAAAGCTCCACATAGAAACATTACAGATACATTTAGGCATTTAAGCATGATCAGTATAGACACAAATTACAGTAGACATTTTTACAGTAGTATGCACCATATCAACAGTTACAGTGGAGAGAACAAACAAGAAAATATGAATTTAAAAATGAACATAATTAATAGATTGTGGTGTACAGCTGAAATCTGGAACATAGGTAGGATGCATACATAGTATACAGGTACAGTACATACATTGTACATTCTGCACATATTGTTTTCACAATTCTCACATTTTTCTATGTAATTTGCTCCTACCCTTTTTCAGAGATCCTGCTTCCAGTAGTTTTATCTGTTACTATATTCACTACTTCTTGTACAATTGGTTTAGATTCTGATTTTCATTTTCTAGTAGTTTGCTTTTTTGGCAACCGCCATAATTAGACACAGCAAGACCTTACTATGTCTAGCAATTCCTATGGTGTATTACAGCTCAAGAAATAATTTCCTTAGTTACATCAATTTGGTCACATAGTATTTTTAATAGAGTGGTTTGCAGGGAATTTTTAAAGTCTGCCAACTCATTACACTGCCCAAAAGATGTTCTTTAAGTACACTGCAGTTTCAGCAATTCATCCACATGGCCTGGGAGTAGAATCCATAGCCTTCTGCACCAAAGACAAGTCAGCTAATTGTTGTGCTACTAACACTGATTTTGATCTCTATAGCACAAACATTGATGAACATTTGTAAACAAAACAGTTGCACATTGAAAACAGATTTAGCATGAGCAATAGTAAATTCTTCCCTTGAAGCTCACAAAAGCTCTGAAGCTCACATCTCTTGAAAATTGCAACATCCCATGTAGTTTTGAAGCTACTTTTCCATTAAGCAGTGAAGCAAAATGAATGAACCAATAAAAGTCAAAATTACCCATTTCAGAATAATTTGATCAGCTGTGATAAACAAGTAGTCTGGTAGTTGGTGTAGAGGACTAAGGCTCTACACTCGAAGTATTCTTATTTCTTCCCATATCTCAGAAATCTGCCAGTTCACTGGCCACTTTAAATTTCCAATTCAAATTAATCACAGGTATGGATGAAGCCAAAAAAATCTGTTAAACCAGTTCACTTATCTGTTCAAGTGTTGCAAAAATAAATCTGAGTTTGTACCTTTCTTGCAGTAACACCACTACAAAAATATATTTACACTTTTTCTTTGATAGCATGGTTCAACAGTGGCTATTGTTGTTGCCTCAGTGGTCCAAAGATCAAGCCTGAACTTGGGCAATATTATTACTTATAACACAATTTGGAAAGTTAGCTGGAGAAAAATTATTCACAAAATGTGTCCGTGCAACATGAAACCAACTGTCTACTGAAATCAGTAAACAAAACACAATAAAAGGCTTGAAACCAAAATAAAACACCTTCTACATGTAACTGTTTCAGGTATGTTGGATGAAAAAATGTTGTAAATAATCAATGATCAATGACATACATGACTATTCTATAATATAAGTTATATCACTTGTCATGTACATGTACACACGCACACAGATATATATATATATATATATATATATATATATATATATATATATATATATATATATATATATATATATACTATTTACCAATAGTTCACTGAATCCCTTCTTAATCACTTAGAACTCCCTTGGTAGAAATGTGCTTACTTTATCTGGACTTATTCTATAATATCCTTCTAATACAATTTCTAATACAATAATATCCAAGAAAGATCACTTTCATACTGTCTACTTTTTCTATTGCTATATTTCTGTTGCTATATATGTATGCAAACCATTGTGTGGTGTTATATCCTTTGAACTCTCTGTGGGTATATGTTTCAAGCAACAATTGTTTTTTCTATGAGTGACTCATACACTGTGAATTTGATAAGGTGGCAACTGTAGGAATGCTGGCTGTTCCATATGGTGTGCACCCTCTAGATATGTATCTTGCAGTACAGGCTGGCTACCATATGGAATGCACAATGTGGAAGCAATAAACATTCCTAAGATACATATATACACACATATATATGCAGATACACACACACATATGTATATATATATATATATATATATATATATATATATATATATATATATATATATATAATTATAGATATATATGTAACCACACATACACACAGAGATTTGTATGGGAAGATACATATCTAGAGGGTGCACGCCATGTGGAACAGCCAGTATTCCTACAGTTGCCACCTTATCAAATTCACAGTGTATGAGTCACTCATACAAAAAACAATTGTTGCTTGAAACATATACCCACAGAGAGTTCAAAGGATATAACACCACACACTGGTTTGCATACGTGAGAAAGCATTATTTGTGTACTATTACAGTTGTATATGCCATGTCATATAGCTGTTTAGGCTTTTAAATACATACAAACAGATTAATGCAACTCTCAAACAGATCATTTAATACAGTATTCCAAAAAGCATAACATATGTTGCTGTCTAGGCCAAGGCCTTCAAGTAGTACAACAGTAAAAACAGACTGGGCCACAGGATAACAATCAATCAACAGTAAATAATGCAGATGTATAATCCAGCAGCCTCTAACTATACTATGTATGCAATCCCTAGGGGGAAAAGATATCAGTTGACACAATGGGGCGTATCTGTTCCATAACAAGGCATAACTGAAACCATCACAATCACACTGACAAACAGAACAGTCTGTATGGCAGGAAGCAGTACGCCAGCATTTTCCCAAGGTGAAATGTATGGTAATGTATATCCATATACCTTAAGACAGCTTACTCCTGATATCCCTCACATGGTGTAACAGCCTAGGTTATTTATGATGCACCACCTCCATAGTTTGACTTACAGGGGCATATACCACTGTTACATACACTGACCTCTGGACTGCAGAAGGGCACACATGTATTGTGCAGATGAAGCCCACACATATATGGACCCAACCCCACAATATGTGTGGGGGGCACAACAGCAGTGGGATGATGGCAGGAATGGCAGCATGACATACTCACAGGTCACTACATAACAACCCCTGACTGCATATCAAATGGACAAGGCCTGGTATGTAGGTGGAGGACAGAGGCCGGAACACAGGCCCATATGTGAAATAGAGTTGCCATACACTAAGCAAGTTGCTGGTGTTACAGGATAGTCTGCAACATACCCTTAGTCAGGAATATGAAGTCAAAAGCACAAATGGATGTAGCCATGTACTGATAGCATTCAACGCACACTGCCAGTGATATATCTCACACAAGACCTGTGTGGTGGACAGACAAAACATAACAGGCACACCTCTGGGCATCAAGTGGATAGGCCCACAGTTGAGAGCTATGCAGACACACTGTATTCCATGTTATACTAGTATGTACACACAGCCCTGTAACACTGGTGCTATACAATGCATACAACAACACTACTCACACTCTGTCTGTATTTCTGGAACCTCATACAAATATGTAGCTCGCCTGAGTGTGCAAGTTCTCTTGTAAGAGGTATTGCTACCTGCTGTCTGTAACACTGCTGGCCACACACAGGAAGGATGTCCACCATACAGGAAAGGTAAAGGTACCACACACACGTGATGTAGGGATTTATAGTAGTGGGTTGCCATGACAGTGGTAATTGGAAGTACTACACAGCATGCTGCATGCAGGTAGCAAGTAGAGGACACTGATTGATCCAGCGGCCATCACCTGATCATGGGCATCACCTGCAAAAGTCATGCTGCAATCTATTCCAGGCAGCTCAATCCATTTACTGGAGACAGAGAGATAGAGAGAAAGATAGAGAAACTGAAACCGAAACCAAAACTGAAACTGAAACAGAAACAAACAAACAAACAAACCTAGACAGAAAGCAGGCTAAAGACAAAGCAAATGAGATAAAAATACTTCTACAAGGAAACTATCCAAAACAGACCTCATTCCCAAAACAGGTATGTAAAGTATATATGCATGTAACTGACTGTAGTACTTGGTCCATAATAATGGGATAGATGATGTGGAATGATTTATATGTGCCATCAGATGTTGTTGTTGTAATGATGTTCAGCTGAACAACTGCTATGGACAATAGAGTCTGTCCCTGTGGGTAGTGGGTAATACCCGTCAACTGTGCAGAGCAGCACTGACTGACAAGATGTAAGCCATCATAGTGTGTGTTGTGTAATGGAAAGCATGTATATTACTGTGGCCAATAGCTGGTGGTGGCAGCCATGCCATAATGATGGACACGTGGGTTCCAGAGCCCACCACTTGCAGGACACTCAGGTTAACATATATTGTAGCAAGCTGAAATGCCATAGGTGTGTAATAGGCTTAACTGTAATCTGGCCCTATATATACCCCACTAATCTTAGGCTGTGTCCATTTGTGGCACCTGTCTGTGTTGTAGCAAGGCAGAACAGTGCAGCTGTGCAGGAAGGAGAGTTAGAGATTGTGGACCTGATGTCTGAATGTACCCCATATATATATATATATATAGGTATGTATATGTGTACATATATATACATACACACACACATGTATGTCTACAGATATACAGACACCCATATGTAGATATATATATATATATATATATATATATATATATATATATATGTAAACACATATATACAACATAACATATATCTACACGCACACAGACACACACACACATATATACATATATATACATAGATATATATATATATATATATATATATATGTATATATATATATATATATATATATATATATATATATATTTATATGTATGCGTGTATGTCTACATATACACAAACACACACACACACACACACACACACACACACACACACACACACACACACACACACACACACACACACATATATAAATACATGTCCCCTATATTTCCATCACAGTGCTGAATGCTATGTGTGAGGAAACATCACACATAGCAATACACATGGATATATACAGCTGTAGGTGTGTGCAACATGGATGGTTATATCACATGTGAACTCCTTTTTGGGACCACATTGCCCTTGTCTGTGAAGCAGGGAATGTGAATTTGGGGAAGGATAGCAGGTATATTTGTGGAGGTGGTTTTGGTTGGTAGATATAGAGGACAGCCCACAGGAGTGGTATATGACACCCTGGATGGTGGGTGTGGTCTGCGATGTGGAAACCCCATGAGACCGCATATGGAAACAATGGGAACAAGGCCCCCACCCATTGTTAGTCACAACAGCAGCTTTGCGGCCCTAAAGGTGCCTGGCTTGGAGGTTTTGCAGGAGGAGCATGTAGACCCAGTGATTGTGTACTGAGGCCCTCAAGGTGCTGTAGCACATCACACAAGTTTCTGTGGAGCCCCTTAGGGAGCAGACCTTGGACCTGATCTCAGGTGACAGGATCATGTCTGTGTGTGCTCGGGGGGGACACCATCCACTGAGGTGGTTCCACCTGAAGGTTCTGCTGGACCAGTAGATGAGGAGGCCCCAGGGTGGATCCCACATGTGATGTGGCCTGGTAACATGGCCAGATGAGGTGGGAGAGGTGATTCTGCTGGCAACTATTTCTTAAATATGTTATTGTGTCACTGTTATAGAACATAATAGTCCACACACTCCTGGAACATGTCCAACAGGATGCATAGATATCCCCGATAACACATAATGGGTTGGGAGGGTGGCCTAAGGGTTAAGGTGTTTGCCTTACAAACACAAGGTGCTGGTTTGAGTCCCACAAGGGATAATTGGCTAAGCTTAAAATGGCTCGCAAGGGCAGTTAGCTTAGTACTAATCTATGAATCTATGAATCTATGAATCTATAACTGATGTGCAGCAGCAATCACATAGCAAGTACACCACATGCATATATGGAACCATAGAGGCCCTGACAATGTCTTGCAGGTGAAAGAGTCTGTAACAGGCCAGCAATGATAGTGTCTCCACAGGGAACATGGCTACAAACACATAGCACAAAGTGTGGTACAATACAATATATGTCCCAATGATAGGTAAGCTGTAGCCATGCCTATTGAGTTGTATGAACAGTTTTTTGTCACTGATATGGTGGGGGAGAGAGAGAGATGTGTATTAAGAACTATGGTAACCTTGCTGTATGAGTTGCTCAGACCTGTTTCCATCTTTATGTCTTTCAGGCAAAATGTCCCACGGCCAGTTACCAGTGTATTCAGCAGCAGAAAATGAGGCCATTCTTAACCACCTGTTACAGCACTATCAGGTTCTCTTTGGCAGGACAGCCCATGAGCAGCAGGGGTGCACTGCCCTGTGGAATGATCTAGTCCACAGGGTCAATGATGTCGGCCTGCATAAATGCAGTTATGAGCAGGCCCAGCATCACTGTAGCAACCTGCTTCGCAATGCCCATCAGTGTGCTGCTGCAGACCAGGGGGATCACCTCGCAACAGGGGAGGTCATGCCATCCACCCCCCAACACGTGTAGAGGAGCTCCTTGCCAGCCTCGTGGCACCTGCTCGCCTGCACATGCAACAACTGGCAGAGACCATAGTGGAGGTGGTTGCTACCCACACACCGGCTGAGGAGCATTACATCTAGCACACCTACCCATAATGCATGCCATACATGTTGACATATTGTTGCTGTTAACTGCACTGCATTACAGTGGTGACCATGATGGGGTATCTGAAGGGTATGTCAGACACCTGCAAGATAACGGTCAGCATCAGCACACCTAACACATTTGTTAGACATGGCATGTGAATGTATAGGACATATGTCGCATATCAGGATCATGTAATGTTACTATATGTGGTGATGCGGCCCTATGGCGTATCAAGGAAGAGTGCGTCATATCAAAAAGGGTGTGTACAATCCTTATAGCCATGGTAAGGTTTGAAGGTAGTCAGTGTAATAGTATTGTATTGGTCATACATGCGCCACTGATGTTGAGATCTGTAAACCAGACATCAGGCATTCACAAATGACATCTGTCCACATATCATCCCAGGTATGTGTCGCACAAACACATAAGGGCTGTGAGCATAAGAGCAGACATAACTGACACAGTGATACACATTCACCAATGGTTTGTACACCTGTGAGGTATGGTGCACAGTACATGGCAGGATGCAGAACAGGCGCACAGCAATACTGTGTATAAGGGCGCAGTATTTTCCAAGGGAAGGGGCATCATCTGCTAACACAGCCCATACATCACATACATGTATACTGTTGCCATCATGGATTGACTATAGCTGCACTGCATGCCGTTGAATACCATATGTTATGCATGTTGATAGATGGGTAATGGGTGGACTGTGTGTACTATCTTTGTGCAACTTCACCTGTAGGTGTGTGTGTGTGCATGTGGGGGGGGGTTATTTTCTCTGTAAGTGCAATCTGATGGAGTAGAGGGGGGTTGCTGCATGTAGGATGTGTGCTTGCATGTGTGTGTGTGTTTGTGTGGGTGTCCATGTATGCACATGTGTGATTGTGGGGTTGTTCATACGGCACTACTTCCCTTTGGACTCATGCAGTACATGGACATGGACTGGCACATGAGACACCAGGAATACTTCTCTGATATGTAATCACAGGACAGCTGATAATATTATAAGGTCTGTAGCATGGAACATGCATTGGGAGGGAAACTAGACACAAAGTATACCCTTAATATTGCAATCAGCAGAAAGGTGAATGACTATCTACGTATGCAGCACTACAGATGCATTGGGGAATTACTAGACAACACCGGGGAGTGCATCCAAGTAATACTGTTGTTCACATGATAAATTGATTGAGCAGCAGATCTGGCATGTACCGAGCAATAGCTATGTATGACACTCCAGTGCGTGACCTTATGGAGTGAATGTAGTAGCCCCTAACATATGGGGACCATGCCCATGATGTCCGGACATACCCAGGGTGAACACTGGATGACATCAGTGAGGCCATGTAAAACCTACTCCACCCAAGTCAAGGAGGTAATGGAGTAACAGGACTTGTGTTGTGATCACTCGTCTAGGCATTTAGAGGAATGATATGTTAATGAGTGGTATTAATGAGTGTATGTAACCAGGTATGATGCAGGATGGGAAACTTATGTGAATAAATGTGGGACTGTCTGTAAACTCAGGGAAAGATAGGTATTATGGTGGAATTTCAGTGTGTGTGTGTGTGTGTGTGTGTGTGTGTGTGTGTGTGTGTGGGTGTGTGGGTGTGTGGGTGTGTGGGTGTGTGGTTGTGTGGGTGTGTGTGTGTGTGTGTGTGTGTGTGTGTGTGTGTGTGTGTGTGTGTGTGTGTGTGTGTGTGTGTGTACTTTTATGCAATGCCATACAGGTCTTAAAGTGCGATTTTTGTTTTCCCCTACAGGTGGCAAGGTGGGTCAGGGTCCCTCCTGCATGCAATTTGATGTTGGCGTCCATACAGATACCGACGATGATGATAGGACTGTTGAGGCACAGGCAGGGTTGTCAGAGGCTGAAACTGTGCCATTGTTTGACATCCCCCTGTTAGTCACCCCAACCCCGCACACAGTTACAGTGCCTATACATACCCCATCACCCGTGGCCACAGCAGAGGAACAGTTGGCAGTCGGGGCAGTGCACAGGAGAGTGTGGTATCTATGCCTATGGTGTCTGTTCACAGCAGGCATAGCTGGATGTCTGGCAGGGCACCACACTGGCAGATGTCCCTGGGTGCTCATGGTAGAGCCACTGGTCATCATGCCCCTGGCAGAAGTGCCACAACTAGTACCACCAGGTGCATGTTTCAGAAAGCCATAGGGGTGCAGGCACATATGGAACTGTACACCAGACAGGGTCTGAGGCTGCAGAAGGCTGCTCTCTCATCTGTAAGCGACAACTTCCATTAACTTGCAGGTGCCCTCTGTGATTATACCAGGGTCATGGATAGACGGTTGGGTGAGAAGTTGGGCCTTATCCACCGTGGTCTGCCCATGCTCGAACATGTGGTGGGAGAGGGTTGATGGCCGAGTGGACATAGGCCTGCAATACCAACAGCTGGCGGTCGACGTGGACATGCTAGGACACCAAGGTGCTCCCGTAGTGGCAGTACCAGCCCCAGCACTGCAGGGGGGCACTGTCCACACTACACCACAGCAGGCCAAGTGCATGTGGCCCTGGCCAGTCCCAGGAGGGACCTGGTTCCAGCAGACATTTGTCATCATCAGGGGAGAGTAGCACATGAAGGCCTGTACCTGGATGTGCCCATGGAACCCCTGGCAGGCACAGTCTGCATGTCCGTGGCCGGAGGCGGTGACCTGCACACTCTGCCAGGTATGGTCTGCAGCTGTCCAAGAAACACCTGTAGAGGGCAGCCACATGGCAGAACTGCGTGCATGCATATCCACACACTATACAAACACACCTAGGGCAACCTCATATCTACACACACCACATCACCACACTCATTTCAGCTAATTACACCCCTCACCCACACACATGGTGTCAAATGCATGGCCCACCCATGGTCTCTGGCAATCCAACAACACACCCTGTGCACATGATCATACCTGTGCCACATCCCTGTCATCCATAACATCGATGCAGGGACTGGCTAATATGGTTCAGATGCACATGGTGACTGTACTACAGTGTACCAATGTTCTGCTGTGTAACATGTCATCAGTAATGTTTAATGCATACATGTCAGGTAGTGTAGCTGTTCAGCCATGATGCATTATAGCTGTTAGTAATACTGAGTGATTGTGGTCTCCATAATGTTATCCATTTGTGTTGTAGGTGTACATGTGTCAGCAAGAGGATGGTCTGCAGTCATATTCTTCAAGGGTATGGCACTGTGGTGACACCATGGTTGTGATATATCTGGGGTACAGTTGAACACATGCCACAGGTCTGTATATCAGTTACTGCCTGTACCACATGGACAAGTGATCCGCTGGGACATGTATAATTAGCAACCTGATGTAGATTCATCCACATACACGCACACTCTTACTTGGCAACACTGGGACTAGACCCCTACCTATGTATGTAGTGCTACTGATGTGTGTGGCCTTCATTGCACACAACACACAGTGTTTAAGGTGAGGTGTGTTCCAGGTTAAAGGTTACATGCAGAACATCCCCAGACATGTACAGTATGGTAATGGGGGATGTAATGATTGTATATGGACAATACATAGTGTGACATACCATCATATACACATTAACAGACACATAACAGGCAGGCACACATCCAAGAGACCTGGGCCTATAGGTGCTAACTAACTTGTCAGTGAGTCCATTGTGTTACAGGTAGGCTGCTCACAGCACATGCATAACTGGGCTGGATTGTGGTATCAGTTACCTGTATGGTTGATGGTGACAGTGGTCATCATACAGTGGTACATGGGACATGTACCGGGTGTACAATGGTGTAATGACAGTGTACACAGCATCCACTCCGCACAGTGGATATTGTACACACTGGAACCCATGATGATACTCTGACATACCCACCATCACAGATTGCCCACAACTGTGATACAACCCATTGTCCATCCCAACAGTGGTACTACAGGGATATGCATCTAATGCACATGCCACAGGCATAGTAGAGTGATGCATTGTCATGCCTCATCTATGGGCAGCAACATCACTATCCGTAATACTGTGTGGCAATGTCTATTGTAACAGGAGTATGTGGCCTCAGAATGCTGTAGCCTACAGATATACAGACATGCACACATACACACACTTGCCAAACCTCAATGGGTATCCCATGCCTTTCGACCCATTTGTGCAACACTATTATGCTGGTACTGCTAGGCTAATGTAGCCATTAGGGAGAAGAGCATAACAGGGTACATGTAATGTCCGGTACAGCAACAGCCACATCTTACTATGGCAATGGGTGTTACAGTGGGTGTGAAGGCCCTCATGGTATTTCCAACTACAGGTGTACTAACACACAGACACTGCTATCCTCAATAATGCACACATACACATTTATCAGTACTGGGGTGCATCACTGCAGGTGGTCATAGGTGTGTACCTGGCTATTGTCCATGGAGAGATGGGTTCATAGGTTCATAGGTTTATACTAGGCTATCTGCCCTAAGGCATTTATAAGCCTAGCCCAAATTTTTGTGGCTTACGCCACCCCTTATATGAAAAAATACTGTGCCCATTAGTTTGTTGTGCCTCTGTCCAGCAGTGACACAGAGATGATTCCGGGTAAACCTCGATCTCCCATCCACAGGTCTAGATTTCTCTTGAACAGAGTCAGCGAGGTGCTCTGCCTCACATGGACCGGGATTTTATTCCACAGCATAGGGAGTCTCTGAGTGATAAATCTATCCCTCCAGCACGTCCTATTTATATCCGTGCTAAGGTTTAAGTCGCTTGCTCTAGTGGTTTTGGTGGATTTGGATTTTTGAGGTGGAGCATGTCCATTAATTCCGGGTTGGACATGGCCTTGTATGTCAGGCACATGTCACCTCTGAGCAGACGGTATGCGACTGAATAGAGCTGGAGTTTCTTCAATCTGGCAGCATATGACAGATTTTGGAGTCCCTTTATCCTTTTGGTGAGGAACTTTGGGGTCTCTCCAATTGCTGCAGATGTCGGGTGAGATACATACCGAATGGGGCATTGTACTCGATCATTGGTCTGATAAGTGAAGAGTACAGGGGAACAATAACCTCACTAGATCTGGATGTGAATCCCTTCATGATCAGGTGGGCAATGTAGAAGGTCTTTCTAACCACTTTAGCAATGTGAGTGTCAAAAGAAAGGCCACTGTCAACCTGGGTCCCCAGGTCCCTGATAACCTCTTCTGTGCTTAGTGGATTGCCACCTATATGGTAGCTTGGGTTACCTTGTTTTTCCCGAAGGGTATGACTATACATTTTTGCGTTTAACTTCAGGCCATGGCTCTGGCACCAGCTATCTGTTTCCGTGAGTCCCTTCTGAAGGATATCCGTGTCTGATGCACTTTCCACTATGGCCCAGTTTGCAGTCGTCTGCAAACTTTGTCAGCCAAAGTCCTCCTATGTTGGCCTGTACTTGAGAAGTAGATGCCAAACAATAGGGGCCAAGGACCGAGCCCTGTGGGACACCACTTGTGACCGCTTGAGTCTGACACAGCGCCAGCAACTCTAACCCTGTGGGTTCTGTCCTTAAGCCAGTTTGCAACCCATCTTGTGACATATGGGTTTACATTTAAGCTGGTAAGTTTTTCTACAATACCCGAGTGGGTATTGTGTTGAAAGCCTTGCAAGGTCAAGGTAGGCTGTATGGACTGCCTTTCCTCATCAATGGCCTTGGTGACTGTTTCAAAGAAGTCGACCAAGTTCAAAAGGCATGATCTTCCCTTGACAAAGCCAAACTGGGTCGGGTCCAATGCCTGCAAGTCCCCTATATCTTTGTTTATGAGCTCCATTATGATCCTCTCCATAGCTTTGCAGACTAGACTTGTTAAGCTTATGGGGCGGTAATTACCAGGGTCCGTAGCGGCGCCGCCTTTGTGGAGTGGGACTACAGTTGCCGTACGCCACTCCTTGGGCACGTATCCTGTGGTAAGGCTGAGATTAAACAGCTGCCTTATGTGCTGGTTTAATTCCTCATTTAGCTCGTGTAGCACACAGCCGGGACACCATCCGTCCCATTGATGCTGTGTTTTTAGCTTTAGAGAGTGCAGCTTTCACCTGCGCATTTGAGATGTCCGGGGAGGCTGCACTCGGCTGGGATAGTTATCTCTCCTTTCGGGGGGGACAGGGGGGTGAAGTTTGCACTGAACCTGTCTGCCAGTATGTTGGCAATGTCTGTGGGTTCAGTGATTTTTGTATCATTTTGGACTAATTCTGAGCATATCTGGGAGTTTCCACCCAGGTTCCTAACATAGCTGAAAAAGGCCTTATGATTGTCCTTTGAATCCATGGCAATTTTTCTCTCAAAATTGGCCTTAGTTGATTTTATGAGTGCTCGTATTTTTTTACTAATAATGATCAGGGGTGACTTCCCTTTTATGGATTTTGTTCTATCATGTAATAGCTTTCTCCTCTTATTTTAAAGTTTGTTAATGGCTGGGGTCCACCAGACTGGACGTTTGCCCTTTGTGGAAAGAGTCTTGGTTTTATTTGGGATTGCCTGATCCATGCAGTCCTAGAGGTGTTCATAGAAGGCATTTGTAAGGGATTCATAGCTTGGGTTGTGGTTTCCACTGGCTCAGGGGCCTTGAAGGATACCACACCAGTCTTGAGTAGTGTGAAGTTTGCTTTAGAGAAGTTCTTCACTATGGTCTTTTTTGTTTGGGGTGGGGGCGGGATGTGGATTTCCAGTGAGATTAGTTTATGATCAGATCTCACCAATGAGGGATATACTTCGGTGGAGCATTTTGTCCCCATGTTTGTGACAATGAGATCTAGTATATTTTCTCATCTCGTGGGAACAGTGACTAGCTGTTCCATGGCATTTGAATTTATGAACTCCAGGAACCGTTGGGCTAAAAAAAAAGAGGTCACATTGCCACATACTACCCAGTAGTTAGTGACATACATCTGTACAGAATCCCACTGCTTTGTCAGAAATACACAACAGTTATGGTGGCCTGGCAGCAGTATGTCTTGCATATATCTGGACATAGCACACCGGGTAATTACACTAAGCTGCTAGGCATGTAACAAAGCACTGTGCAAAGTACAGGCAGACTTCAACAACACTGGACTACACACTTGTGACAGCACAGAGTAACAGACACCTGTGAGAAAGTGCATACCCACAGCCAGTGTGAACAAAGCCACAGCCACATATGGTATGCAAGCTTAATATGACACTATATAGACTGAGTGAAAAACACCATCCTCATATGTGCCACTCACACACTAACCCTACATAAACTGGGTCATGACACAGTGTGGTCCGATGCCTGTCTGTGGTATGGGACACTTGTGAGTTTGGCCCTACAGACATGTGAGCCGATAGGGTACCATATACTGGAGCAGCATGTAACATCAGATAGAACAGGACCAAGATCAATGGCATCTACCACAGTCTGTGCAAAGGCTAAGGTACGCATGCACAATACACAATACACATACTGTCGATAATCACCATAAGTACACAGACCCCAGTACATTACCCACAACCGCAGAATGCCTAGGTTACGTCCTCAGAAATAACCCTTACTATACATAACATGTCTAGTAGTCTGATATCTGACTGGGTTATTATCAGGTATGATGTCAATAAATAATGGTGTACAGAACATATGCACCTCTTACTGCATGACATATGTACAAAGCTTAACAGACTTGTGGCTGGAGCCACAAACACTGGGCCAATATTGGCATGTTGCTGTGATACCCTCATACATTTATGGTTGTAACATGATTTGTTGTGACATATATCCTATGAGGGATATGAAGTCAGTAACTCTCATGGCTGTCACCATGTACTGACTGCAATCCTCAGACTATGCTTCTGCAGTTCTAAGATAGGTGATCTGTGAGTAACACAAGAAACATAAGACTCCAAACACTGCCCAGTCTGCAGATAACCCTTCAGGTGGGAGTTTCCTCAAACACATAATGTCATGACAGGTATTAACTCATGTAGACCAGCCATATCCACACACACCCTGTTAAACCAGCATTACTCCAAATGCAGAAGAGTATCACTTACATTCTGCAGTCATGTCTGGCACATCCCCCTCCTGTTTGTTGGCCTTTCTCCACAGTGTATGTTGTAAGAGGTAAATCCCAATACCATCTGTGATGCTGTTTGCCAAACACTGGCATGAGGTCCTGCTCACAGTGAATGAAAAGGCCCAACACCCACATGATGTTCCTAGATATTGTAGTGTGTTTCCATACAATTTGCTATGGGAATGTTACCACACCTGTTCCACATGTAATCAGCTAGAGGGGATCTGCACTTCATGCAGAGGCCACTCTGCTGATTATGAGCATCACTTACAAAACACAAGCTGCTGCCTAAGCAAAGCAGGTATACTTCTCCACATTCACCAGAGAGGGAGTGAGAGAGACAGACAGACACAAAGTAAGTCAATGAGTGTGTGAGAGAGTAAAACCTAAGCATGTTTGTGTCACACACTTACCAGTACTGTTTTTCAAACCCCTGACTGACTATGTATTGCTATCACATCTATGCAGTTATTCCATGTGCCACATAGCATACATGTTGGGGAGCTGTCCAAAGGTATATCTGATGGTGAGTGACATCTGCAACAGTGATATAGGAGTGATAAGGTAAGTGTAGTATACATGCCTGTCCACATATACAGGTGTCAACATCTACACAGCCATACTCTCTCAAGGACTTACACACATTAACACAGTTGTCAGTGTCAGGAATTGACTTCCTAACTAGCTAGTTTGCCACAGTACAGTAATATGCAGGTATCACATGCACCACAGGGGTTATCCAGATGATATATGGGCATAGGGTATGTAAAGATGTCTGACATCAGATGACATGCTTCAGTAGGCCAATTGGAGTTGTAGTGAGTGTGAATGGGATCAAAACATTATACTCCACACACACACACACACACACACACACACACACACACACACACACACACACACATACACACATAGGGTGCCAGTACTGACATGCATGGGTGCATTGCTTCACAGCTGTGTAGTGGTTGACTGTGCCAGAAGGCTGTACAAGGCTAGGTGAAGGGTATACCTTGGCATCAGGCCAAATGGCAATGGCCTGCAGTGTGGCTCAGAGGTGTAGTGTCTGGATTGACCCACACAGGTGGATATTGTATTCACCATCCAGTCATCTGGTTTACTATTGTTTGTGGCCAGTGCTGTGCAATGCTTGCCTTGCATGTATTCTATAGTCCATGACATGGACGGTGTCTGGGATGAGCACACATCCCACATGCATGTTCTGTGACATGTGGAACTGTACCTGAGGTGTCTGGGCCATGTTGTGTACAAAGATTATCATCAGATGTGCCAGTCCTGGCCTCATTTGGTGGAAACTGGCAATGGACACCAGGTTGTCCCTGCACCTACATTGACAGCATGATACAGGTATTCCCTGTTGTCAGTGGCATCTGTCCATATAGGGGAATGTGTTTAAGGCATGGTATGTCCTTTGTGGGTCACATTTTATGGCACTACAGTTGTTGCAGATGTCCAGTGGGGGAACATAGTGAAGGTGCACTGTCTGCAATTATGTGCCTATTGTAGTGATGAGAAAGGGTGCCATGCCCTCTATAGTCCACTGAAATCACACCATGGTTACTATCTGTGGGCAATATACAGGGTACTACTAACAAAGCGGTTGTTGCCTAGGCGAGTGTTTTTGTGTATGAGACATGGGTTGAGAGTGTTCTCTGGGTAATACAAGGGTTGCCTATGTTGTTCGCCAGGCCTTGATGTCACATGTAGGGGTATGGATTGGCAACCCCGCCCTCTCTGCTGTTTGACATCTGTTATGCTTGTAAGGTGGAGATTGTGACATATAATAGGCCCACCATATAAGAAATTTGCAAAACCCGCTCCACAATGAGTCCAGTTGTTACACGCTCACATCCACCTCCACACAGGATGCAAATGACAAACACAGACACACTCACACACACACCAGATCTCACAGTTGCCATGTCTGGCATTGGAACTCCTACCTAACTAGTACATCACACTACAGCATTACACTGTTATAGCATGAGCAAAAGAGATTACTGGGTTACTCCTTTCCCAAAGGTGTATTTCAAGGTGAATGACATCAGCAGGCTTTCTAAAGAAGGACAATGTAGGTTGTATTGACTGTGAATGGCCTCAAAAGCATTGCTCTCTACACAGACAAACAAACACACACACTTGCCATGTCTGGGAATAGAACCCCTACCAAACTATTATATCACACTACAACATTACTCTGTTATAGGATGCACCTCAGAGATTACTTGACTATTCATTCCCCAAAGGTGTATTTCAAACTGAATGACATCAACAGGCTTGCCAAAGTAAGGCAATGGAGGTCGTAGTGACTATGAATGGCCTCAAAAGCATTAGTCCCTACACAGACAAACAAACACACAAGGCTTGCCAAAGTAGGCCATGGAGGTTGTAGTGATTGTGAATGGCCTCAATTGCTCCATACACAGACAGACACATTTGCCATGTCTGGAAATAGAATCCCTACCGAAGTAGTATATCACACTACAGCATTACACTGTTATAGGACACACCATGGGAGATTATTGGACTACGCCTTCCCCAAAGGTGTATTTCAAAATTAATGACATCAGCAGGCTTGCCAAAGTAGGGCAATGGAGGTTGTAGTGACTGCGAATGGCCTCAAAAGCATTGCTTCCTACACAGACAAACAAGCACACAAACATCCACACTTGCCATGTCTAGAAATAGAACCCCTACCGAACTAGTATATCACACTTCAGCATTACGCTGTTATAGGATGCACCATGTAGATTACTGGACTAGTCTTTCCCAAAGGTGTATTTCAAAATGAATGACATCAGCAGGCTTGCCAAAGTATGGCAATGGAGGTTGTAGTGACTGTGAATGGTCTCAAAAGCATTGGTCCCTACATAGACAAACAAACACACAAGGCTTGCCAAAGTAGGGCAATGGAGGTTGTAGTGACTGTGAATGGCCTCAAAAGCATTGCTCCATACACAGACAAACAAACACACTTGCAATGTCTGGAAATAGATCCCCAACCGAACTAGTATATCACACTACAGCATTACGCTGTTATAGGACACACCATGGGAGATTATTGGACTATGCCTTCCCCAAAGGTGCCTTTCAAAATGAATGACATCAGCAGGCTTGCCAAAGTAGGGCAATGGAGGTTGTAGTGACTGTGAATGGCCTCAAAAGCATTGCTCCCTACTCAGACAAACAAGCACACAAACATCCACACTTGCCATGTCTAGAAATAGAACCCCTACTGAACTAATATATCACACTACAGCATTGCTCTGTTATAGGATGCCCATGGAGATTACTGGACTACTCTTTCCCCAAAGATGTATTTCAAAATGAATGGCATCAGTAGGCTTGCCAAAGTAGGGCAATGGAGGTTGTAGTGACTGTGAATGACCTAAAAAAGCATTGCTCCCTAGACAGACAAACAAACACACTTACACACATCCACACTTGCCATGTCTGGGACTAGAACCCCTACTGAACTACTATATCACACTACAGCATTACAATGTTAGAGGACGCACCACAGACATTACTGGACTACTCCTTCCCCAAAAGTGTATTTCAAAATTAATGACATCAGCAGTCTTGCCAAAATAGGGCAATGGAGGTTGCAGTGACTGTGAATGGCCTCAAAAAGCATTGCTCCCTACACAGGCAAACTAACACACATGCAAACATCCACACTTGCCATGTCTGGGAATAGAACTCCTATCTAACTAGTTTATCACACTACAACATTACACAGTTATATGACACACCATGTAGATTACCAGGTGATACCTTCCCCAAAGGTGTATTTCAAAATTAATGACATCAGCAGTCTTGCCAAAATAGGGCAATGGAGGTTGTAGTGACTGTGAATGGCCTCAAAAAGTATTGCTCCCTACACAGGCAAACTAACACACATGCAAACATCCACATTTGCCATGTCTGGGAATAGAACTCCTACTAACTAGTTTATCACACTACAACATTACACAGTTATAGGACACACCACAGACATTACTGGGTGATTCCTTCCCCAAATGTGTATTTCAAGGTGAATGACATCAGCAGGCATGCCAAAGTAGGGCATTTGAAATTATAGTGAGTGTGACTAGCCTAAAAAGCATTGATTCCTACACAAACACACACTTGCCATGTCTGGGATTAGAACTCCTACCTAACTAGTGTAACACACTACAGCATTACACAGTTATAAGACATACCACGGAGATTACTGGGCTACTCCTTCCCCAAAGGTGTATTTCAAAGTGAATGACATCAGCAGGCATGCCAAATTAGGGCATTTGAAATTGTAGTGAGTGTGACTAGCCTAAAAAGCATTGATCCCTACACAGACAAACACACACACACACACACACACACACACACACACACACACACACACACACACACACACACACACACACACACACTTGCCAAGTCTGGGATTAGAACTCTTACTTAACTAGTGTATCACACTACAGCATTACGGAGTTATAGGATGTGTCACAGAGATTATTGGGCTATTTTTCTCCAAAGGTGTATTTCAAAGTGAATGACAGCAGGCTTGCCAAAGAAGGGCACTGGAGGTTCTAGTGACTGTGAATGGCCTCAAAAGCATTGCTCCCTACACAGCCAAACTAACACACACACAAACATCCACACTTGCCTTCTTTGGAAATAGAACTCCTACCTAGCTAGTTTATCACACAACAGCATTACACAGTTATAGGACATGCCATGGAAATTACTGGGCCACGCCTTCCCCAAAGGTGTATTTCAAAGTGAATGACATCAGTAGGCTTGCCATAATAGGGCAATGGGGAGGGCAGTGTGTGTGCATGGGCCATAACCCATTCATCTAGAAGCAGACACACCACACTCAGGCACACACAGGTTTATATTCCATAGGTACGTGTATACAACTGTTAGATGACTACTGCCTTATACAGTCATGTTGCAAAGTTAGCACTAGCACCACAGAGTCTATAATGCTGAGGGATTCCAGTGGGAAATGTCTACAGTGATTGACATTTACACATCATGTGGTTGTAGCCATTTGGCTGTGTGCTGGATGGTACAGGCCTCATGATGGAAGGCTCTTGCCACGGTCACTCTCTTCCACACATCTATGTATGTGTACTTTTGGCATATTATAGTGTGTTGTCCTTGGATATATGTGTCTATTCCTATCCAATGTGTGTGCAAAGCATGACTGGTGCCTACTGAGGAGTGTATGCACTAACATCTGCAACGGTCAGATATGTATGGTCCACTGTTGTTACCAGACATGGGTCTTCATTTCTTTAAGTGTAGGAGCATGCCCAGTACAGTATGACCTTCTGTATTGAATGTGTGAATCCATTCCAGGTAGATTGTACTCCAGTGGAGACATTTGTGTTCTACACCTACAGCTAGAAGAATGTTTCTACAGGATATCTGTAGATCAGTAGGCAATATGGGGTCAAAATGGACAAAGGATAGTGGGTTACTATAGATAATTGTGTCTGTGCTGCTTCTGCTACATGGTCCTGGTGTTAGCAGAGATATTCAGACAAGTGTACTGTTATACACTATGATATTTTATGTCAAGTACTGTCAGGTAGACATATTTGCTTGCAGTGATATCCTAGGGAACACAGGGTGAATGCGGCTGTGTCCAGTATTGTGGTTAAATGCCTACATATTCTTGCAAACTCATGCTATTCTGGAGGGGGAGCTGCAGACACTTGCAGATGGGTCTGTGTAACTGGTTCAGCACCTTGGTACAGTGGTGGCAGAGGATCCCATACTTGTACATCCATCGACGTGACAATATGGTCTTATCTTGCTGGGGTAATACCTCACAGCTCTACAGATTAACACAGGTTACCCAGAGGCAGGGGTCATAAGTCAGGACATTGCCCCTACACATTGTGGTTTATGAGCAGGTTTGTGGCCACCCATTCTTGTTTTGCAGCCAGGGATAGTATGTGCACACAGCTGTGTTTCGGACTTCACACACTCCATGCTGCCCATGCTCCCACCCCCCCTCTATTATTCTGTCCTCTTCCATACATTATGCAAACATTCTCTGATACGTTCTCTATAGTTATCACCTCATCACACCAGTATATTGGTGTTGTCCACAGTTCATGCAGTAGGACATGATGGACATGTTACTGTGGTTTGTCCACATGGCATTGCATATGGGTTCTGTGGACTGTGTTATGTTGTTATTTGGGAGTCCATGACATAACATACATTGGCAGTATGGGTGAAACACAGGCCTTTGGCAAAGGACTGTAGGCCATTTGGTAGTGATGCAGGCCAGCTGTAGCAGGCCATTGCATTCTGTCAGTCCTACAGTCCCAGACTGCAATACAGTATATTCCCCTGGGGTGACAGGGTAGGTGTGCTAGGTGTTCATGCCAATACTTTCTGTCAGTATTGATCCAGTGGTGTGGATGCTGGCAGGGTGCTGCTTACCACTAGGGACAAACCTGCATGGGACACCTGCTCTGCATGCTGCATTTCTTCACTATTGCCATACACAGGTGAGGGTCATATTGTACTCATTCCCAACAGCAGGGATAAGACCAGAGAGGTACCTGTGGGTGGTGGTTGGGTGAGCTGGGTGCATGTGTGCTATGGACACTACTTGCATTTGACTCACAGATATGCATGGCATGGTGCATTCCACTTTTGCTGGCTTGTGCCGGGACATCAGCTATTTCTCAATACATCATTCCTATGACCTTTGTGATCTGCCAGTGTTTGGCCAGATGACATTGGTATTCCCTACTACAAGCCCAGATAAGGTGCTGCAAACCTGTATGTACAATTCCAAGGGTGTGTCCATTTGACAGTTGCACATTATACACTGTCTGTCTGGGGTACTTCCCCTGTGTACTGTTTGTATATCTGGCCTGACAGTTATGCCATGTCCATCTTTCAGATGGTGACACATATTAGTTTCAAACATTTACAATGTCTTACTGCTAGAATGTATTATACTGGGAAGCATTGTGTTTGGCACTACAGTTGTGAGGACTTGGCCCTGTCATTGGCAGTACTAGGCAATGGCCACCAGGACGAACCTCACCATGCATACATACTGACCACTCTCACACAGTATACAACACACGCCAACCTAACACACGCAGACCTGCATATTGTACACATGCTACAATTTATCCTATTACCTTCTCCAGCTCAGGTAATCTGTGCTTCACTGGTATTATACCTACACATACATGTTACTACATTTCTACATAGGATTGGGGGGGGCACACCTGTGTGTTACTATGTGTCTACATAGGACTGGGGGGCACACCTGACTGTACCTACATTTCTACATAGGATTGTCGGGGGCACACCTGTGTGTCACTACGTGTCTACATAGGAATGGGGGGCACACCTGACTGTTACTACATTTCTACATAGGATTGGGGGGCACACCTGTGTGTTACTACGTGTCTACATAGGAATGGGAGGGCACACCTGACTGTTACTACATTTCTACATAGGATTGGGGGGCACACCTCTGTGTCACTACGTGTCTACATAGGAATGGGGGGGCACACCTGACTGTTACTACATTTTTACATAGGATTTGGGGGGGCACACCTGACTGTTACTACATTTCTATATGGGATCGGGGGGCACATCTGTGTATTACTATGTGTCTACATAGGACTGGGGGGGCACACCAGACTGTTACTACATTTCTGCATAGGATTGGGGGGCACACCTGACACTTGTACACATTTGCTATGACTGTACTGGTATGTCAGGTACTCCATTTCATTCTGTATTCTAACCTATCATGCTGACTAGAGGCATATCAGTGTACTACAGGTCTTAGGTTTGATTGACCTACATATCAGTTTCTGACTTCTTACCCTTAAGAACTAACATCCCACTGCCTGACCTGTTGTAGTCTGTCTGTGTAGGCCTGGGGAGGAGGTTACCCATAGCCATCATTTAGAGGCCTTAGCACAGCATTTGTTTGTGTTTGTTTACACCTGTCTTGCTGGCTGAGATTGTTGTTGGGTATGTGAGCCTCCCTGACTGGCATGTGTGTGTCATATGGACACACATGTGGCCCAGCACATTTCCTGCAGTGGGTTTTGTCACAATGTGTGGTATTGGCGGTTATGGTGACACCAATATTTGTTACAGATCTCATGCTGCCACTATAGGTGTCTACTATCTGCTGGCATCCCATTCAGCCAACAAATTCCCTTGCATGCTCACATCCATACCATAGATGCAAGTAACAAAACATACTACTCCATTCAGCAATTGGTAGGAAGAGTGACTTACCTTGTGGCTGTCCCAGTATTGAGGATGGTGCTGGAGGGCTGCCTATGTCGGATGCACATAGTACACTCCCTATACATGGTTGAGCACAGGTAGTGTCATGTTTGGCATCCCTTTTACTGTATGTGTGAGTCAGAGAGAGGTATCATTCCTTGAGTCCCTACTGTGTCTGTGTATGTGCTATGCATTGCCTCTTTGCCAAGACCAGGGCATACTGGCATGCCTCCTTCTGCCTACTGGGGCAGGCTCAGGTTGTTCCTCCTCTGAGTCACTCTGTGCCTGTGCAAGCCTTGCCAATAGTGGGAAGCTGTGTGGCCCTGCCTCATGCTGTTCTTGTTGCAGCTGATTCCACAGAATCATATTGTGTAGCATGGCACATACGACAACAATTTGAGTACATGTAGCTGGTGAGTACTGCAAGGTTCTACCGGATGTGTCCAGGCACCGGAGCCATGACTTGAGCATCCCAAACACATGCTCTATTATAATTCTGATCTGTGCGTGTGCCTAATTATGGAGTTCTTGTTCGGGTGTGTGTGCATTTCTGATGGGTGTCTTCAGCCACAGCTCCAGTACATAACCAGCATCCTCCACTAGGTGACCGTTAGGGTTGTCACCATTGACAAATCTCTGGTACAGCTTCATCAAATGCCAGATGTGGGAGTCGTGATAGCTTCCAGGGCAACCAGCACACACATTCATTATAATGCCCTGGGCATCGCACATGACCTGGCAGTTGATGGAGGGGAAGCCCTTGCGGTTGATGTAGACCCTACCCTGCTCACCAGGTGGTGCTTTGATGTGTATGTGCATGCAGTCTATAGCACCCACTACCTCAGGGTATTCTGCTATTTGGTGGAAGAGATGCACATTGCTGGCCAACACCTCACGGGTGTTGGGGAAATATATGTGCTCACTGGCATGTGCTGACATGGCATCCAGGAACTGGTGGAGTACCCTGGATGCTGATGCCTGTGAGATCCCCATGATATCCCTAATTGGCATTTGGAAGGTACCTGTAGCTAGTATTCTTAGGTATATATACTTGGTATCCACTGGAATGGATTCCCCTCTTTTAGTTCTGTGTATCAGGCGTGGCCAGCACAGCTCAACAGTTTGCTGTAGGAGGTCCCTGTCCCCCGTAGCACTCCACTGTCTCCAGCTCATGTAGCCCTTGGTAGGTTACCCTGAGTTTGTACACTTTTCTCCATCTCCTCACTGTGGCTTGGTCGACGGTATTCTCATCCTCAACACCCTCAGCCTCTTCCACATGTTGATGTATGATAGCTACTGCAGCCCCTATTATTTTGTTGCTTTTGTTTGCTAAAATTTCCCCACTTGTATACACCGGTGGTGTAGAGTATGTGAGAAAAATCAGAGGGAAATATGTTTGCATAGTTTATAGTAGTGCTCTGGGCTGGGCTGGGCTGCTTCCTGTGTAATTGGCTGACTCTGTTACATTTCACCTGCCAGCTATGCTAGTTCTCCTTGATTACCTTTCTACTGCTGTTTTCCCTTCCCATTGCCTTCCTGTTTAAGCCCGGTGATGTGCCACACAAACACAGTGCTCATATGTTCACAGAGCTGCTATTTCCTGGTTTACTTTTTTTTTTTTCCATTTAAAACCCGGTGTGCGGCGTGCACACCTGCTTAGGCAATGTAAAGAGTGCTAGGCAGCCTCAGACACACACCCTTGCTTATATCTGCTAAGCTAAGGGCAAACCCAAGCCACAGGGCTTCAATCAGCTTACAGTATGCCTGACACACACCCCTATGATGTCATCTAACTCTTAGGCTTGAACCATGCTATTCCTACACTTACACTGTTGGGTGCTGGCTAGCATTGAGGGGAAATCTGGGATTCAGTATCATTCCCCTTATTTGCATAGGATTGCCTGCTAATGCATAGTTACAGGTCCCACACTGAGCCTCCCCCCTTAGCAACCACTATTCACTGGCCATGTTGTGTTCTGCCTGCCATTGAGTATAATGGCAAAATAATGATTTTGGTTAGAATGCTTATTTCAGGTTATTTTTTATATTTTTGGCCCAATCCCATTTGCACACTGCTGCCCTACACTTAAACAGCTGAAATTGTCTAAATAAATAAATAAAACTTTTTTTTTATTTTTTATTTTTTTATTTATGCAACTGTTGTCCATGCCAACGGCCATGCATTTGGCCATTGGCATGGTTTCCACATAATATACACACTTTATTTGGAGCTGTCATGGCTCTGTTTTGTAGTTTGCAGAAATATACTCGGTTAACTAACCAAGTACATTTCTGCACACTTCACTAGTCCTGCACAGCTGGCTGACAACTTCCTGGATCACAAATTCACCTCATTTGCATGGTTTTTATCTGCAAATGGGGTAATTTGCATATAGGAGCTATGTCCGTGCAGGAATAGTGCAGGAGCACTTGTGCATGTCCCTGCAGCTTATTCCTGGATTGCATGGCAGCCATGTTGCCTCCAGGAGCTCCGGCACTGTTCCTGCACACTGTGTAGTGCATGCTGAATCCAGGGGCCTGTCTCTGTTTTTGCTCAACCCAACCTTTACTCACTTTCTTAATTTAATCAGTTTGTCTCCTGTGTTTTTCTCAATTCACATTGCAGTTCTTGCTTATATTATACTGACTTACATTTAATATCTCTAAAATGACAAAAATTTCTTTAAATATTAAATCATTGTCATATAAATTACATCTATTCTTAACCAATGTTTTCACTTTATGTCTGATTTTGATATAATTTTTATTGTTTTATTGTATTATATTTTAATATTGTAAAATTATTTTTCTCAAAATGTTTTATAATACTTTTGACCTTTTCTCCCTGGATATTTTCTGAAAATGGGCACCATTTTAATTATGCATATACGTACTACACACTATTGCTCTATGTTCCAAAGAAGAGAGAGGAGATTGTGATGCAATGGAAGTATTATTAAAGTGAGTGATGAAAGGGCTAAACAAGGAAACTGATTGTAGTAGTCTCAAAAGGCATTTGACTCATGCAGATTATGTGATCTCTTTGTTTTGGTTACTATCCAAACCTCATGCCAATTAATGAGAATGGAGGTATAATAGCTTCAGAATGGGAGACATTATTGCTCTGCAGTAAAGGTACCCTACAGCATCCTTTTTAAGATGTGTGAGGAAAGGGTCCTCACAGGATGGCTATTGGAAACAGCTTGAGTACAGAGTTAACAAGAAGTAGAAAGTGTGTAAGGCATTAGGTATTGAATGCATTTTGAAATGAAAGAGAAGTCTCACTTTGAATGAGTTCAGAAATGGGTGGGGAAGGGAAAAGGCCTGGTTAAGACTAACTGCCGAAGATAAAATTGTGAGTAGACTGTGCAGCCAAATAACAATGGCATTATCAAAGTTCACATGGCATCTTGTGGATGCTATAGCCAGAAACAACTATTAGAATGAAATGATTTCTGTAAGTCTATACCTGAAATACTCTGCAAGCTAAACTTGTGTTATATATGCATTGAGGGTCAGGTTATTTTGGGGGATCCTCAGGCATTCAACAAACAAGAAAAGTGATATAATCATCATTCAACATTTCTTGCAATTATCCATGGGGGCCCTAGTCTCAGTGTATCACTCCTTTTATACCCCTACACAGAGGTACCCAAACCACCTCATAGACTTCTCTTAACCAAGAAGAGCCGTAATTGTGCTCTAAGAGCTCACTATATTGTCAAGCTCTATATTTGGCCATGAAGAAGTAACCTCTTGTTTTGTTCTTGATTTGGTGATCTCATCATTTGGGCTACTACCCAAAGCTCATGACTACTGGTGAGAAGAGGAATACAGGCTGATCAATAAACTAACAGCTTTGTTCTATGACTTTTTTCTTGATTTATGATGAAAATGTGATACAATGCCTGCAGTACTGCCACTATTTGATAATCTCCTTGTCAGACTTAGTCTCTTTTAACTTTATTAGTGAACACGAATTTAAGAAACTTAAACTTCTTGACTTGAAGAAATTAATACTCCTCACATGCAGACACCAACCCATTTTTTTACCAAGTGGCCTTCATGCCCTCTGATTTAGATGTACTGATTTTCTTTCCAGTTGCTTCACAATTAGTAGCAGACAATTTCAGTGCTTATTGGGAATCAGAGTAAAACCTTGGCTGTGCCTTGGTATCCTCGCCATAAAAATAGGGAATGTCAATGGACACAAGACACACCCTTGGTAAAATCTGATGACTGCCTTAAGATATGCAACTTCACACAAATGGACAATAACACATTCTCTTTAAATGCAAGGATTGAACAACACCAGGTAGCATTCCTGTGGTCCATACTGGTGTCACACCTATCACAAAACATTCTGGGGTAAGTAATAACATGTCTTCTCACAGCTGTCATAGTCTAAAAGACAAGTAGTCAATCCTGACAAACTGTCATGACCTCCAAAATATCTGCGTAAGGACAAAGACTTACACAAGGTAGAGTTCCCATTGACTTTCCTGAATCAGATACTAGACCATAGGATAAACTCTGATTTCTAGCAGTTATGTCCACCATTGTTTTTTTTTTTTTTACAGAGAGGCTGAGTGGTGTGATCCCTCTTTAGCCAGAGCACATACTTTTGTCCTCATTTATGAAAATACCCCAGTTATCCATTCTGTGGGTACTATCTTCGTGTTGTATGCAGCATTCTTTTTGGATGTTCCATTTGTCAAATACTTACAGCAGCTTAAAAAGTACTAAACATGGTCAACACGATGATGTTTTTGGAAAAATAATGGGTAAAGGTGTTATTGAGCAGTAGTTGCAAGAAATAATTGATTGTGTTGGGGTCAGAGTATTGCAAGAGAGTCAATTTTGAATCACTCTGATGCTTAAGGCCCAAAGAGAGGAGGAATAAGATGGAATGTCACTGAGGTCATCAATACTCTGGAAGCTAGAGAAATTGAGTTAGGGAAATCATTGTAACTTGATGCATGCCTGAGAAACTGGTGAATTACCGTAGAAGAGGATATAGAACAGCTACATGACCTATGACTGCTGTGGAGCCAGCTAAACAACAAATGTGCCATTTGCAAGATAAAGAGACATGTAAACATCTTTGGCATATTAAGGGCAGTTAAATGAGTTGGAAGATATGTGATTAAATAAAATTTACGGTTGTATGGAGTCTTTCAAGACAAGCAAAAAAAAATGTATTCAATGAGTTATGGTAAATCAAAAGTGAAAGAGTGGACAGGGTTTGGTGAAGACTACCAGGTGATCGTACTTCTGAAGTACCTACCATTGCTAGAATCTGAAGTCAGAAATAGGAAACCAAGGCCAATCCTTCTTGAGTTTGAGAATTGTAATGTGCAGCAAGTGTTTTAGAAGCGGTGAAAATGGACAGAAAATTGTCTGTACTTGGAACAACTGTGTTCGTGGACAAGGCTACTTGGAAGTAACTATTAGGCATACATCAGGTTTCATACATGCAGTAAAAGATTAAGAAATGTGTCATTTTGTGCTCTATTGAAGTATATTTTGAATGGGAAGTTCTTGACATTTATCAGTCTCGATGAAGCAGAAAGAAAAGAAAGAGTTGTTAGCATGGTCAATTCAGAAAAATGCAAGATTTTTTTATGCTCAACTTCTGAGAGACCTGCTTGGCTACAAACATCTGCATTAAAAGCTGAAGTTAAGTGAAACTTGCAGTAGTGTATTTTAGTCTTCTGTTAAGTACAAACTTGCAGTTTTAAAAGTACTGTATTTTCATTTTTTCTGTTTCATAATTGTGTGTTTCATTGAACAGTGTGCTGTGTGTGTCTCTGCTATAAGAAGGGGTGGTGGTCTTATCACTTCTTTGTTATCTGATATTTAATAGCCTAGAGGGATTCCTCTGTACTTTAAGTGCTAGCCACAAAGTTTGAGAAATTATTTTATGCTTAACTTTTGAGAGACTTGCTTAGCTACAGACATCTGCATTAGAAGCTGAAGTTAAGTGAAACTTGCTGTAGTGTATTTCAGTCTTCTGTTAAGTACAAACTTGCAGTTTTAAAAGTATTGTATTTTTATTTATTTTTTCTGTTCCTAATTGTGTGTTTCATTGAACAGTGTGCTGTGTGTCTCTCTGCAGTTAGTTCCCCACCTACCCTCCCTGTTCTTGTGTTGGTATTAGTGTTGGTGGCTCTAGAATTGCCCGCCCCTTCTGTAAGTCTGTATTAGAACACCCCTCCTGGGTCCAACTCATTTGCTCACTTAACTGAGTACAGTGAGATCATATTCTGAGTCTAGAGTTCACTCTACTTATTACAGAGAGAAGTTATGAGAAGGCCAACCCACTTAGGGTATTGCTTCCTCTCTCCTTGCACTTACAAAAAAATGTGAACTTTATTCATCTGCTTTTACTGTATTTGTGTTTCTTCCTACTTTATTTTGGTTTTCTTAAAAGTACTGTTTTATTTGTTCTGCTGCATTTATTACTGCTTGGTAGTAGCCTGATTAAATTGTAACTGTTATTCTAAGTCTTTTGGCTTAAGCACTTTGGCTTCATACAGGTTGTTTTACATTAAGAAGGTTTGTGGTCTGCACTGTTGTGGCAGGACAGGTAGCTTACATTCTTCTAAGCTGGGAATTGCTGATTGAAGGCCCAGTGTATGCTATTCTAAAAGTGTATTAGTTCTGGCTTAAGCACCTGGGCTTCAGGCAGTTATTCTACATTAAGAGGCTTTGTGGTCTTCACTCTTGTGGGAGGAGAGGCTGGATTCTGCCCTTCTGAGCTGGAAATTTCTGGTCACAGGCTTATTATGCCTGCTTATTTGAAATGTTTCTTTCTGAAATTGGTGTGCCTTGTTGCTTTAGCATAGACCAGATTCAGGCCTGCTGAATCTAGCTTTGTTTGTATAACTTGAGCACTGATCCAGGCCATCTTTATTTGTAGAAGGTTCCCCTGCACCCTAGTAGCAGGAGTGTGCAGTTAGAACTTGTATGACTGAAGACTGCTGGAAGAGGGCTCAGTTTTGAACTTTTTTTCTGGTTAATTGGGTAACTTGTTTAAATCAATTTGTTCATTTTCTATTGTTTTATATAAAAAAATTTGCACTTTTTTCATCTGCTTTTACTGTATTTGTGTTTCTTCCTACTTTATTACTAGGGGCATTGACTACAACTCTGATCTGCGATATATAACAATATGTATCCTTTTCTGTGCATTCAAAGTGGTTTTTTTTATTATATCTGCGTTATTTTGTGAAAAAAATATATATGTACTTGTTTCCCACCTTTCTAAGCTAATATAGTCCAGTTTTCAAGTTAGTGCCAAATTCAGGGCTGTGTTACAAATCTCTGTGTTTGCCCATACCTTACTTGGATAGAATGAAGTTTCTCTGTTCACCTGTGAGAGAGGGGAGCTTTGAGCAGCCTATCTGTCCCTGGATGAGTGGTTTCAGCCCAGAAATTAGTAGTTTATTGGCCATGTTGGGCTAATTTCTCTCTCTTTCATTTCCCTGCTATAAATACCACATTTGTCCATTTTTTGCATGCTGAGCAGTGCTGGCTATCTAGGGTAAAACTATTCCCAGCTCCACAAAGTCTCATCTTCAATTTTTCCCTTGGAATTTGACAAGCTTTCAACTTAAGCACTCAAGCCATTCATTTCTCAGCCTGGCACATGCTCAAAACTTATAGCAAGCACTTAGAAACCCTAGAACTAGACCCTCCTGTACTGTACAGAAGGACAAGGCCCTCTATTCGACCTTACCAGCCATCCAGTACAACAGTTCACTGTACCTATCCAGGCATGTCCAAATGGCAGTTTTAGGTGTACTCTCCAGTCCAACTGGTGAATCTGGGCATTTTGAGGCAATGTTACAACTGCCTCATGTACACAGACAACCCTCTTCTTTTACCACTAAACACTAATACATGCAAGAGATGCAATTATACAGCCAAACTGGAGGCTAAGCTCTCTCAACCCAAGACTGGATCAGACAGTCAAGAGGAGAAGGGGAATACTTGCATCACACCAACAGTTTCATATAGACCCATTAAACCAGCACTGGCAAAATACACACATAAATACATGAAAACATACTTGGAGGCTCTAAATAAAAATCTGCAAAACCAACAGAGTCCTCCAAAGCAAATATCCAAGCAACCTCCACCCCCAACACAAAACATGAAACACATACTTCACTAAACCAGTGTCCCATGCAATCACAGCCCTTAAGGCAAAATAACATACCCAACATACTAGTAATAGATGACTCTATAGTCAGGCACACTGACGTCCCACTCACTAGGCTGAATAAGGAGAAGGTTACTATTAGCTGCCTGTTGGGGGCCAGGATCCACCGCATAACACAAGCACTCAGGTAATTCCAGAACAAGTACAAATATGACTCTGTCATTGTCCATGTTGGTGTGAATGACCTGAGCCATACCTCCCTGGACTACATGAAAAGAGACATGGAAGAGCTCTTTGATCACGTAGCCCAGGCCGGTATGACTCTGACCCTGAGTAGCATCCTGCCCTCATCAAGAATGATACCAAGTATAAAGAAAAAAATTCTCGATTCCAACAACTGGCTAAGTTTCTGGTGTCATTCAAAGGGGATCCAGTGTCTGTTCACCTGGAATGACATGCTCAACAAGCCATGCTGCTTCACTAGAGATGGCTTGCTCCTGTCACCCTTAGGCTTTCAAATACTGGCCAAGGCTCTTGCCACCCCTATAGTGCCTTTTTTAGGCAAGGCTAAAAAGACAAACCCACTGCCGTAAATAGCACAAATAACAAAAAACCGAGGGTAATTCTACTCAATGCCAGAAGTCTAAACCTCAAAATGCACGCACTCGAGGCACTCCTCAGTATGGAGAAAATTGATATATGTGCAGTTACAGAAACCTGATTTAAGGCTCCAGAGAGCACCCCAGCACTACCAGACTACAACACATACCATACATTTCAGCCACAGAACCCAAGCCGAAATACAAAAGGCGGGGGTGTATCCATATTCATCAAGGATACCCACACCTCCAGGTTAGTGGCACAGCACAATGCTTCAGAGATCATCCACGTGCAACTAACAATGGGCAAAACTGCAATTCAAATTGTAGCTTGCTACAGATCACCCTCTATATCCCAGGACTCCCATTCTGCATTTCTGGAAACACTGGGAAACATAAAGGTCCTACCAAACACCCTAATATTGGGTGATTTCAATTACCCAAACATTAACTGGGAGAACTACTTAAGTACTAACTCCCTTTCCCAACATTTCCTAGAATTTATAAACTCAAACACCCTGGTTCAACTGGTCAACACTCCCAACAGAGGTGACAACATATTGGACCTGGTCATCACCAACATGGGTGACCGGTGCTCCACACCAGAGGTCAACTCCTCGCTGGTTTGATCTGACCATAAAGAAATCACTTTGGATATCCACATTCCACCCCCACTCCTGGACAAGAGAACCACCATGAAAAAATTTTCAAAAGCAAACTTCACATTACGTAAGGCCAAGCTGGAAAGTTTCAAAGCCCCATGATGAAGGATAATACTGTCCAAGCTGCAAAATCCTTTACTAATGCATTCTACAGGCACCTACAAGAATGCATGTATCGTGCCATCCCAAGCAAAACTAAGAATCACTCCTCCAAGAAAAGGAAACCAGTCTGGTGGACTCCTGCCATAAACAAGCTATAAAATAGAAGGAGGAAACTAGTACAGAAAAGAGTAAAATCCCAAGAAGGGAAGACATCCCTGATCAGTATCAGCAATAAACTACGATCCCTCATAAAATCATCCAAGGCGAGCTTTGAAAGAAAAATTTCCAAGGACTCAAAGATAACCACAAGGCATTCTTTAGCTATGTCAAGAATCTAAGTGGAAATGCTCAGATCTGCTCGGAGGTAGTGCAGAATGGCACAAAATACACAGAACCGACTGATATCACCAATATCCTGGCAGACAGGTTCAGAGCAAACTTCACCCCCCTCTCACCCCCAAAAGGGCCCATAACCATACCAGAAGAATGTAGAGTCCTTGAAATGACAGACACTCAGGTTAAAACAGCCCTCTCCAAAGCCAAAAACACAGCATCAATAGGACTGGATGGTGTCCCAGGCTGTGTCCTACAGGAGCTCAAAGATGAACTAACTCCTCACCTAAATACACTGTTCAAACTCAGCCTCTCCACAGGCTATGTACCCATAGAGTGGCACACAGCAACGGTTATTCCGCTCCACAAAGGTGGAGCCACAACAGACCCTGGGAACTATTGCCCTATAAGCCTGACTAGCTTGGTCTGCAAGGCTATGGAGCGCATCATCATGGAACTCATTAACAGAAACATTGGAAACCTCCAAACACTGGACCCTACCCAGTTCGGCTTGGTTAAGGGCAGATCATGCCTCCTAAACCTGGTGGACTTCTTTGAGACAGTTACCAAACCTCGCTAAGGCCTTCAACACCATTCCCCATTCTGATATTATAGACAAGCTCAACAGCCTGATCATAAACCCCTACATCACAAGATGGGTTGCCAACTGGCTCACGGACAGAACCCACATGGTCCGACTCTAAACCGGTTATAAGTGGTGTCCCCCAGGGCTCAGTCCTAGGACCACTCCTGTTCGGCATATACTTCTCAGAGGTACAGGCAAGCACAGGAGGACTATGGCTGACCAAGTTCGCAGACGACTGCAAACTAGGGACTATAATTGACTCTCCGGCTGGCACAGACATCCTCCAAAAGGGTCTCACTGAGACGGATACCTGGTGTCAAAATCATGGCTTCAAGCTAAATGCTAAAAAGTGCATAGTCATCTCCTTTGGAAAAAAAACAAAGTAACCACAAACTACCACATAGGTGGTAGTCCCCTAAATACAGAAGATGTAATAAGGGATCTGGGGACGCAAGTAGATAGTAATCTCACCTTTGATAATCACATTGCCAAAGTGGTTAGAAAATCCTTCTATATGGCCTACCTAATCGCAAAAGGGTTCGCATCCAGATCAAAAGAGGTCATTGTGCCCCTCTGCTCATCACTCATCAGGCCCATCATAGAGTACAAAGCCCCATTTGGGATGTACCTTACAAGACACTTGCAACAGCTGGAAAGACCAAATAAATACCTTACCAAGAGGATCACTGGCCTCAAACAGATGCCTTTTGCAGCTCAACTGAAGAAACTCCAGCCGTACTTGGTTGCATACCGCCTACTCAGAGGTGATCTCTGCCTGACACACAAGGCCATGTCCAACCCAGAATTGATGGACATGCTCCACCTAAAGAAAACCTTATCCCCTCGAACAACACACTCTAGGGATCTAAACCTCACCACAACAAAAAATAGGACATGCTGGGGGGATAGATTCCTGTCCCAGAGACTTTCCATACTTTGGAACAAAATTCCAATCTACATTAGGCAGAGATCCTCACTAACACTCTTCAAAAGAAACCTTGATGAGTGGATGGGAAACAGAAAGTTTATCCCGGGGATCACTTCTGTGGTTCTGTTGGACAAAGGCACAGGGAACTAATTTAAGGGGGCGGCGAAAGCCAACACATTCTGGCTAGGCTTATAAATACCTTCAGGCAGATAGCCTAGTACCTCCCTATGAACCTATGAACCTAAGATGTTATTGAGCTGAGAGAAATTGATACCACTGGAGAAATGGTGGATGAGTAGAAGAATAGGTCAGACATAACTCAGAAAACATGTCTGTTCATGTGAGCAGTTCATGATAAAGATGACTGAATATGTCAGACTTTTCTTTTTGGGCACATGAACTTCAGTGTAGAAGGTTGATTTGCTATAAGGTGTAATAAAAGTCTGACTTCTGTGTACAGCAAAGACATAAAAATGTTAGATGTAATGAAGTAATAATATTAAATTGCAAAAAATCTTATTTGTCAGGTATTTCATTTAGTTATTAGGTGATATTCATAAAGGTTACTGCAATGTAATCATTTCTGATTCATGGATACCCTTACTTCAATGCTTTTAGATGAGGACATACATCACCATGGTGGGATGGCTCTGTAGCTTACAGCTAATGCTAATAAGGCATTCTGGGGAAGCAGCCTATGGTAATTAGTGATGTGCCCCCCTAGAAATGCCTGTGGTAAAGAACTTACACTGCTGGGTGATTTAGAGGATCAGTCAGCTGTGTAAGTTACTTCAGCCAGACATGTTCCTGAACACATCCAAAACCTTGCATTCACCCAGTGCTTTCAATGGGTAAATGTAGTTGATACGTAATGAGATGCACACACACACACACACACACACACACACACACACACACACACACACACACACACACACACACACACGTGACATGTGGGGTTGGGGAGGGCTGATAGATACAAGCCACCAGGGATGCCCATTATATTGTGCTCTAAAGGCACAAGAAAAGATTCAAGCACTGTACAATCAGCATTTAGCAAAGCTTTAGCCTCTGCACTACCATGAGACACCAGGGGTACAAATTAATGTAAAGCTTCAAGCAATGTCTCCTGATCTCCTTAGCAAAGTGTTAGCCCTCTGCACCACCATGGGTAGTCTTAACATATTACAGTAAGACTTGAAAAAAAAATAAAAACAATTTAAAAAAAACAGGGAGACTTTAACCTTGTACTCTTGCCACTGGGAGCAGTTTGACACACCACACCATTAACCCTTTACACTAAATGAAGAGGACTCTTGCAAGAGTTTATTTTACAGACTATTATTTAGTTATTTATTTTATTTATTTACATTTTGTTGACTAGGTTAGTCTCACTAGATCAATGGCCTTTTTTTGGGAGGGGGACCCAAGGCAGTATTCGTCCTGACTAGGAGAAAATTTGGCCAGGACAGTATGGAATTTCTACTCTTTTACGCGCTGCGAGACCCTTTAAATCCATCTGAGCTACCGGCTACTCAAGTAGATGGAGTCTCAATTTAATGTCTCATCAAAAAGACTGATCAAGAAGCATGTACTCTAATGCCTGGTAGTATTCACTGACCACTATGGTCCATGATTTATGAGGGACATTCATGAGCCCCCCACTTTTAGATATTTTTTTCCGCACACCTCCCAACTGCCGCGATAACATCATATCAGCACACTTATTTCCAGCTGTTTTTGCAAGCAGGAATAAATGGATGTACTCAAAGCTGCTGCCAGAATGGAAAGGATTTATTTGCATAAGTCGCCTGTTGAGCAGATGCTCTGGTAGACTAGGATGTAATTGCAGAGTGGAGCGGGAATGGACAGAAGCTGCTGGAGTCTATCAGAGTGAGTGAACTACTAGACTGTAATGTATGTATTTATTGCAGAGGTGTGTGTGTGTGTGTGTGTGTGTGTGTGTGTGTGTGTGTGTGTGTGTGTGTGTATAAATGCACCCAGCAGGATACATCTGGTGGTTAGAGGTACTCAAGCTCAAACCCTGTACCTTGGGTAGAGGTAAAAAGAGCCTAAAGTCCCTAGCCACCATCACTTGTGAATTTATACCTCACATTTTTGTTCTGTTCCTCTGGTTTGCAGGAGTGGTAAAATAAAGCCTTTTATTCTAGCAATTTTCTGAGGTTATAAAATCAGTATTTAAAAAAGTCTCTATTTTGGGGCTGTATTCCCCCATTATTGGCTTTGTTCTGTATTTCTGTGCTAAGAGTTTGAGAGCTATGGTGAGAAGTGAGAACTGAATTCACTAAATGATATGATAGCCATTTAAGTTTGTCTTCCTGTCTTTCAGGAAACTGTTGGTTTAGCTTAGTGGTATCTTGCTCTAACTGTAATGCACATGGTTCGAGGTTCAAGACTTAGCAGTGAAGTGCATGGTGATAACATAAGATTTTATGCAAGCAACTTTCCAAAGTTATACAAGCAATGTTTAAAATGTGTCCCTGTTTTTTGGCCTTTTGCCCCCCCCCCAATTGAAAATAAGTTCAAGCAACTGTGCAACATGCCTATGGCTTATACTCTACTGTGATTCTGTATTTATATATTGTGTGTAGGAGTAGACTGTTATCATGGAAATGTTCTGAATAGGGCAGTTTTGTCATTATTGGTGCATGCATTTGCTTCATTGCCTACTGGAAAAATGTTCAAACAAATTTAAAATGCAGCTGTGTGTGGAAGTAGACCTTTATGATGGAAATATTCTGAACAGGGCAGTTTTGTCATTATTGGTTAATGCATTTTTGTTTCATTGCCTACTGGAAAAATGTTTAAACAATAAATTTAAAATGTGCTAACTTAAGTCTAACAAGTGTGCTGTATTATACAAGGAATATAATTTAATACAATCAGGAAGGTGAATCAAGGAATACATACAAGTATGCATGCCCTAAAAATGTGTTTGAAAACAGCCCAGAGGAAAGTGTGAAAGGCTCAAAATCATGGGTAAATATTAATCTTTACTCTTGTTATCAAAGCAATGGATGAAGGTAAATCAGTTTACACCACATTACCTTGACCTGGCCAAGCCTTTTGACACAATCCCCTACTCAGGTGTAGTACAAAAGATGAATAATGTATGAGCAAACCCTTATATCAATCACCAGCTGCATTGCCAACTTGGCTCACAGGATGCAGGAGATCAAAACAGGGGGAAGAAACCAGTCACCAATGGAGTTCCCCAGGGTTCAGTGCTGAGACTTTCTGTTTGGCATATACATCTCAAAAGTAAAAGGAATTACCAAAGAGCTTTGACCAGCTAAGTTTGAGATGACTGCAAGCTAGGAGAAGTTATTGAATCCCCAAATGACTTAACCATCATGCAGGAAGGTTTGTCCCATGTAATAACTGGTGTCAAAATCATGACAATGCCCTCTGAGAACTGATCCAGTTGTTTGGCATTTGGGAACTTGTGTGTACAGTAACCTAACTTTTGACCAACATGTGCCCAGAGTCATAAGAAAGCCTTTCTATATTGCACAGCTTATAAACAAATTGATTTTGACTAGATCTAGAGATGTTGTTGTGCCCCCTTACAAAGATCTCATTATGTCAATCATTTTGTATAATGCACACTTTGGCATGCATCTGTCCAGCCCCATGCAACAATTGGAATACTGTCAGAGATACCTTACTAAAAGGATACAATTCCTAAACAATAGGTCTTGCATGGACCACCTCAAAGATTTATTACTATACTCAGTATCCTACAGAGTGCTTAGAGGTGACATATCTGGCATACATAGCATCCTCCAACATAATACAGATGGACCTACTGACCATCAGCAAGTCAAATGGCATCAGAAAAACTCAGTCCAGGTATCTAAACTGAATGTTGTGGAGAGATGGATATATATCACAGAGGCTACCACTGTTCCAGAACAGACTATCCATAAAAATAAAGCAAAGCTCATCCATCCATATTCAAATGCAACTTGGATCTAAGGATGGGTAATAGAAAATGTACTCCAGGATTTCACCTCATGCCACTAATGGATAGAGGCAATTCCTAAATGCTGCATCTGTTACATGGCTCCCTCAAATTGTCTATGGTATGATCACAGTTGTTCTCACTAGGGATAATATACAATTATCAGCCATGGGGATAGCTAAGACCAATCAGAAAATGTTAATTCAAACACCAAAAGGGAATTGGCTAAGCTTAAAATGTTCTACAAGTGAACTTATGTTGTGGTAGCAAATAGTTATAAAAATATTACCCTTTTTAGTTCACTAAGTGCCCCTGTCACCCTCCGCCCTCCCCCAGTCTTTAACACCTTCCGGCACCCCTGGGGACATTGCACATATAGCAGACAAGATTACAAGCATTCTGTAAAATCAGGAACACTTTTAAAATATTTTTTGGACTCACTTATAGTGCAACGTGTATAAAAATAATTAAACTTTAAGGTCTGGCATTATTGATTAACTTTTAATATCTTTAATGTCTCATAAATTGATCAGCTGTAAGGATCCATGATTTACAAGGGAGGGACAAACAATGCAGAATTTTGAAAGCATGCCAAAGAAACTGACACCATATGAACAGGTAAAGAACATATCATTAAGATATCAGATTAATTATGTAATGCAGTTAGAGCATTAGGCAGTGAAATAGCACTTAAACACAGATATAAACCATTAAGAGAAAAATTACACACAGAACAACTATTTGCAATGTATAAACAGTATACCTATGTACAATGCACACTTAAACCATTGTAAGACCCATCAGAAGAATGCATGCAAAACAGTCATACAAAATATGCAGTCTTAGCTGCTGAGCAATATGCTACTATGTTAGTGATCTAGTATACATGAATAATTTTTCTGCTATTGTGGTTTTAAATCAAGGTTGGGTGAGTAGGATGCTTTTGCCCTGGCTTCATATTAAGGGATAAGAATTTTTTCCCCTAAAAAAAAAGCTTAATTCTTTGAGGTGGACAATATCCTAGTTTTAATACTTTGATGAGAATGCAGTTAAAAATGTGAAATGCCTTGCCATTTACAAGTAGCCAATGAAGTATTTGATGAGTTCACAATGCGGATGTGAGAAACCGCTAGCAGTGCAAATCTGCAAATCTTACTTTCAGTATTTTGCAATCGCTGGGTATGCGAAGGAGAGTGCAAAATTAGCAGGAATAAGCTGTTATTCCAGTTTGGGGAGCAATACATTCCTAGCTATAGTAGTTCTGGCTGTTGGTGACAGCAGGTGTAATATGTACAAATATATGTGTCGTGATAGATGTTTGGTAGTTATTTTATCTATGTGAGTGTTGAAAGTTAGACAGGGGTCAATAGTAATGTGTAGGTATTTATATTTGGACATGTTAGATATACTGTTGCAAAGTGTATCATTAAACAGGCTATGAGATAAGCTTAATACTGTTGGGAAGAGGTGAATATCATTATATTTTTTAGACTTAATCAGGAGTTTATTTTTAACTGACCATTGGCAAAGTTTACTAAAGTTGCTTTATAGTTGATCCCACAATTTGATATTTGACTTGTGTTTTTCTAGGAACAAGATATCTTCAATGTAATTAATAAGTTCCAGCGAAGGGAGTTTTATAGGTAAATCATTTATGAATAAGGAGAAGAAGAGAAGGGCCTAGTACAGAGCCTTTGGGTACTCCTATGTTAAGGATTCTTTGGTTTGAGTATTGATTATATCATAAGCTCAGGGGTTCCTGTCCAAATGCTTGAAATGTCGAATGCCATATGGTCAACACCATATGATGGTCATTTGAAGAGTTGGAAGGTTGAATTTAATGGTGCTGTATGGTGCAGAAAGGAAGAATTTCCCTTTTCTGCACTGAAGTGCAGTCTCGGAGTTGGTATATTTAAGTAGGGGGGTGTGGGAGGTGCAGGGGCACTTGCCCCCTTGCTCGCACCATTAAGGTCTGTTTTTCCTTTTTTTTTTTTCTTTTTTTTTTTATTATATATTCGGTCTTTCAAACTTCGACCATATGTTTTCGAACATATGGTATTCAAAGTTTTGAAAGTTCGAATATATAACATAGACCCAAGACCTGAAAGGATTGGTCAGTTAGATATCATTTGAACCATTTAATAGTGTTGTTCCCAAAATTAAACTTTTTATTTTGAGCAGTAACAGTTCACAGTTGACTAAATCAAGTGCACACTTCATGTCAACAAAGATACCAGCTGCAATCAGTCCCACATTTTAATTACTATATATATTGTTATTGGCAGAAACTAAAGCAGCAAGTGTACTAAAGACATTGGAGATGAAATGCTGGTGGCCATAGAGTAGACCATAACTGTTAGTGGGCTTAAATATTTGCTTATAAAGGAGATTTGCAAATATTTTAGCAATTGGACATAAATTACAGATAAATTGGTAGTGTTTGTAGTCCTTAGGAGCAGCTGTCTTGAATAAGGGGCTGATAGTGGAGTGTTTGAAAGTGGGGGGTATTTGTTTGGTTATGTAATCTGCTGATTTCCTAATGAAGTTAGCATGAAAAGTACTACAATTAGCAGAGGATGAATTTAAGTGTTGTGGTTTTCTGGTTTCTTCTGTAAATATTTCAGTGAAATAGAATGCTACAGTGCATTCTGCTAGAAAATAGTAACTGTGGGTTGTTGTTATTTGAATTCTGTTTATCCTGGACAGGATTGTGAAATTTGTCTGTTATATCCTTTATGGAAGAGGGGAGAATGCTTTGTTTTAGCCTTTGTATTTTGTATATAAACAACACAAAGATGGGCCAAACAAGGATATGTTGGGACATTTAAATGTCGGATATGTTGGGACATTTTCATGTTTCCCTTGTCTGTGAACAAGAGTGCTAACATGGGGGTGAATTTGCAGTTAACTATCCAAGTTGCATTTGACTAGAGTAAAACAGTTCTACAGAAACAGTATTTTATGATACAAACCTATATTTCCAACAAATTCTGTTTAATTTGCAATAGAGAAGGGGATTCCTTGAGCAGATGTGTATGATACCAGTGGACTAGTGAATCTGTAATAATTCTTACAGAATAGCATCTACATGAGGTACAGATTGGCCTTCAGTAGCCTGAATAATACTGAGAAGACAGACTAGGCTTTCAGATGGTCTGCATATTTTTGCAATTTGTGCTCTTGATTGTTTTAGTGGGATAGCATTGTGACCATTCCATTGGGATAAAGTTTTTTTTTTTTTGCTATAAGAATAATCTGTTAATAGTGCAGCCATTCTTCTAGAATAGAAATATCATGCTGAATATTGCCTCTGACCGTTGAGAGGAGGCGATTGCCTAAAGAAGCGATATAAAGAGCTTGTAATGCTATTTGTATGTCAGGAAGTTCAAATGTTACACAGTTAAAGGAAACACAGCAAAGAAGTAAGACAAGTCCAGATGCCTGATAAATACCAAAATTATGACTTTTTAAAGGAAGAACAGGAGGGGCTTTTGCCAATTCTGACTTGAAAGAGTTTTTTTGAAATGTGAAGTCTAATATACAGGTGCAAGTCTTATTAGCTAACTAAGTCATCTACAACAGAAAGAAATGTTCAGAGATGGCATTAATGAGTTGGCCACTGCCCATTCTTTTCAGTCTTTCTTTATTTGGTCCTCTTGGACCTCATGTTTACTAGGTCAGCACCTAGTACCCAGTGTACCTGCCAGGTCTACCAGCCACTCTACAACCCCATGGGACTTAACTCTATCTACAGATGCTCAATTACACTGGCATCATTTCTGCTCAACATCAAATAACAACCATAATGAAGAAAGAATCTTCTTCATCATGATTCTGCTAGAGCATCTATGGTCCCTCAGCAAGACAAATTAGTTAATGCAAAAGGAGCAGCACCACACATATTTAAAGGAAAATACAGAAAAGACACCCTGATATGGAAAATTTGTGCAATGCAAGAACAAGATCACAAAGGGGGGGGGGGTGAACAAAAGGGTG